>NC_142651.1:108165416-108317777 GCF_055504915.1 Nelumbo nucifera
TCTCTCTGGTTTTGTAGGAATTCAAACATTTTTCTTTCTAGATTTTGAAATCTTTCAATTTGATTTTGCTTCTCCGTACCATTAGTCGGCAAACCCCTAATACTTTTTTTTTTGGGGGGGGGGGGGCGGGTTGGCTTTCTTCCTCCCTCCCGCCTTTTCTCGTCTGTTCGATTATCACACATCCCTTGCTTCGGAACTTCGTCGGGTGACGACATTCCAACAAACCCTTGGCCGATGGTAGCTCAAGAAGAGAGAGTCAGAGATATGCATTGCTTAGCTGAGAAGAGAGAGTTATCAGAGATACCAGACCCCATTTCTTTTCGCCTCTGCTAAATTTTGAAATGTTGAAGCCTATTGATCATGTCAGCAACCATCCGAGTTCGGCAACTATTTACGTAAGGAATTGTGTTCTTCTTACTCTTCCATTTACCTCAACTTTGAATGATTTTCAGTTATGGGACTTTCTTGAATTGACTGTGTTTTTATATTGCTGAAGTTAACACTGATTTTTTTTTGGATTTATCTAATTTGCTTTTAATGGAATGTTGTTCATGTCCCATAGTTAGGACTGCAAAAACAAGATAGAGACAGCTTTGAGGTTACATTGATAATTTTGTATTTATATGATATTCTTTTAAATGGAATGTTGATAATTTGCTTTTAATGGAATGTTGTTCATGTCCCATAGTTAGGACTGCAAAAACAAGATAGAGACAGCTTTGAGGTTACATTGATAATTTTGCAAGGTAGCTTTGATGATTGATTTAGGGATTTTGATTGTTGGTAGGTTTTCTTCTGTACTTTGACTTTCTGCATTTGATCTCGTTATAGATTTCACGTGTAGTAATTAATTAGATACTAAGTGAAGTTTGATCCATCGGGTATTTAACTTATTAAGTTGTTAAAAGAGATTAGTTTTCAATTATTTGGGGCTTTGTTTTAGTTGGTGATTCATTTCCAAATACAGAATGAAGATAAACAAACTATATTTTTTTTTTTTAATTTCAGCATCCCAATAGAAAAAACCAAGCAAATTTGTAGGGTTTCAAATGCATTTCCTCTACGAAATATAAATGTCGTCAATGGATCTAACCTCCTAAATATTGATCCCATGAAAGAATGTTTTAACCTGGACATAGAATTCAAGGAATAGGCAGCTATTTCAATAATCATTCCTGAATCCACACAACAGCCCTGTCAAAATGGCCCCTTTCTGTCATCCCAATCCCTTATATAGGCTTTTAATGATAATTTTGGTAGGTTGAATACTGGATGATAAAGGAAGGTGATGTTTAGGATGATGGCAATGGTGAAACAAGAGTTCAAGAAATAGAAAAATGCAGTGTACGCGACTAAATGAGGACCCCTTCTTTCAATGTGTGCCACTAGTCATTTGTTTCCAGGTTGAATGCTGGTGAGTGAGAAGAGGGAGAAACTAAAACCAGGAAAGAAAGTTATGCCAAGTCCAATAAAAATGCTCTTTCCAAAGAAGGTTATCTGTCATACACGAGGTGTAACATGTAGCTAGTGGTGGCAATTGGGCGGGTTGGGTTGGGTTTGGTTTGGGTTGAATTTTAATCCAATCTATATAACCCGTCAACCCATTAATGACCCTGTTATATAAAATTAAATGGGTTGGGTTCAACCCAAAGCCGCTTTAATCCAATCCAATCCGCCCAAACTCATTAATCTTATATTTATGTACTTGAAACAAAAGACTAACTCCTTTTTAACAAATTAGTCATAGCTTAATGGTAATAGTAGTTGCTTTTTACACAAGTGGTGAAGGTTCAAATTACATTACATGCATGTTTTTATATAAGCAGCAAAGCCATTTAACTATATTCGCATTTTGGATTTGATGAACCACATAGGTTCAAATTGGTTAGATCAACTTGAACTATCTAATTGGATTGTCTTCGAGGTAATCACATCATGTTCAAGAGTGGTTTAACTGTTTAGATCCGAATCAGTCTGATTGGACTAGACCCTAATTAAATCGGTTCGGTCCGGTCGGACAAAACCCGATTGGACCAGTATTGGTTCAATTTGGTTGGGCCAGACCCCGATTGGGTAGGTTCAATCCGGTCGGACCAGATTGGATTGGTTCAGTCAATAGTGGATCGACTTGGGTCAGTTCATATAAGGTTTGTGCACAGGTTTGGGGCTGAACCGATTGGTCTAGAGCAGGTCAAAATAAGTAAATAGGACCAGCCCTAATAAGTTTGGGTCAACCCTTATTGGTATATATTGGATTGGGTCAAACCGTATTGAACTGGTCCAAACTTGGGTCAAATTGATTTGGATTTATATTGGGTGAAATGTATTGATTAAGACAAAACTAAATTTAGTCAATAATTAATAAAAAATTGATACATTGATTATAAATTATTTAATTCAAATGAAAAAAATAAAAAAAAAATAAGGATTTAATACTAATATTTGTAATGGTTAACCTAACGACTATCCACAACCCAACCCATTTAAATAGGCAGATTGAGTGATGGGTTGATCGATCACATAACCCGCCAATTAAATGGGCGGATTAAATACTGAGGTGGCAATTACTGTCATCACATTACTCAAGCACTGTCCATATATTCTCAGTTCAGCACATTCCAAAACCATTGACATATAAAACAAAAATTAGTTTTCACCTTCACGGGAAACTGCAAGATCCCATCACTGTCATCACATTTTCTTTTTTGTTTTGAATTTTCGTGTATAGTTTTACGTTCCATTAGTCATCTTACAGTAGGGAGTCATCATTGGTCTGTTTTTTTTATTGCAAAGGAAATATGATCTGTCCCTTTGCATATTGGTTGAAGCTATTGGATGTTCAGTCCCTTAATTAGAAGCTGCCCCTTTCGTCAAGGGCAGTTTCACTTATTGATAGGCACCTTAATGATCAAAGCATCCTTCTTCGTCCTCCTGAATTTTTTTTTTAACAGATTGAACTTGTAGGAGACCTGCTCAAGGTTGCCGGCTGGAAGTTGGGACTAATTACACTGATAATAACTACACTGATTTTTTTTAAACAAATTAAACTTCTAAGAATCTCAAAATAACTACACTGATAATAAAAATCTCAATGGAACATTAGTGGTAGGATCATTCATTTTAGTAGATATTAACAAACTAAGTTAAGAGACCTGTCAATTAAGATACCCTTTCTTGCTCGGCACATCATTAAGAATCTCAATGATGCTCTACCCAATGATGAAGCAGGGGGTTCTGCCATCATATCGCCGAAATTAATAGAGCAACTTAGAACCATGTAATTCATGATAAAAGTCCAGAATAAAAAATTGTATAGATGGACGACACCAATGAGCAAATTGAAGACAAAAAAAAAACTATTGATTGATGAGGTTATCGGCAAAGTTGTTGCATACTCAGATGGCCAAGTGGACCCGTCGGAATTTAAGGAGTGGCAGCTTCAGGTAAATATCACTGTTGTTGTGAACAATTGTCATTCCTGATGGCTATATCATGCCATCACTGTACCTTGTTGTTTGAAACCTGATCCAAACGGGAGTTGAGTCCTCTGTATACAAGATAGCCAAGTGAATAAAATAAAACAATTTACTAAAAGCCTTGCTGGCCGATGGCTGATGAAAGACCTTTTCTTTTTGGCTAGACTGCTTACTAGCAATGATTGTTGCCCATGTTTTTTACCATCCTGGTATTCACTTGAATAGGCAAGAGAATTTCATCTCATGTGAATACAGGGATACTAGTTATTTTAACTAGATAATGAACCTGGGTAAGTAGTGTGTTAATTTGCATTTGGAGTATGAACCAAAAGGGTATTTTCTTTTAATTGATTTGTACGAGGCTTTCAGATTTAAGGGTAGTGAATCAAAACAGAAAATGGAGGCTAAGAAAATGATTAGTTAATTATGTCTACACTATTAACGCAGGATGATGTATCTTGAGGTTAACATTCTACACACTTGTACTTGGTAGCCCATTAGGTTCTATTGTACAGTAGCAGAAGCGGACTTATTTTGTATCTGATAGCATTAACTTTGTATACCACTAATAAATCATTTAAATGTAGGGAAACATAGTAATTCTTGAGTCCTTTGCCACAGGTTTCTTTAATCTAACATTTTGATTTGTATATTTTTAGCATATTAGGACTAGTCCCAAGTCATACGATTTTATTTTGCTATTTCTTTTGCTTAATAGTTTTTGTTATGCGGAATAAACTGTAGATTCATGGTATATGCTTTCAAAGCCCTGGCAACCCCGAGCACTCTCATTTTGTGGCCAGTTCCACGATGCCACATGCTTCATGCGAAGGTCCTAGCAATCATAAGCATCTTTACAAAGTGCTTGACACCCCGGACATCTCAGCTATAAGCCCCGGCCCCCCAGGCATCTTTACAAAGCCTTGAACACCCCGGGCATCTCAGCTATAAGCCCCGGCCCCCCAGGCATCTTTACAAAGCCTTGAACACCCCGGGCATCTCAGCAACAAGCCCCAGCCCACCAGGCATCTTCACAAAGTCCAAGCAACCCCAGGCATAGACAAAAGCCCTGGCAACCCCTGACACAAATGTAAACGGAACCAGCACCCTCTAAATTTATATCCCTCGCCCATAAGAATATAACAACCTTAATAATCATTTGTTTATATATTTTGGGGTTGGACTATAATACTGAGAAACAAGGGTTAAAGTATCGACGCAGGCCAATATGCCAACTTGTATCGATACTTTTTTTAGGTTTTATTTTCTTTTTTGAAACTGGTTCAAAGTGGTTGGTTTAAGACCTCGCTAGTCTCTGAACCAGTGTCTAACCCTATACTACCCCTAAAGGGGCATATCGAGAAGCCATCAACACGATACGTATCTACCTATACATTGTAAGGCATGATATCTAAAAAGGTAAGGACCAATCAACCAATACCATAAATGTATTAACCAATACGGGGTATTTATTGAAACTCGTTGGTGAATTTTTTGTCAGCTTTTGTTGTGCTCTCTCTCTCTCTCTCTCTCTCTCTCTCTTCTTGAAACAAAATTACCTCAAACCCTTTGCAAACCAAAAAAAAAAAAAAAAAATCAAGATCCTAGGTATTTGAAATCTGAGTAGTGTCATGTAGATAAAACCCTTGAGCACCAGAATTTAACCACAGCAGCACTAACATCTCCACAAGTCGCAACATATCCAATAAAATACTAAGGTAAATGTAGGGAGTAAATTGGTTTTCTTTGTTCATTATACCCACAAGTCCTCCAATATGCTTTAAAATCCTTTCCACTCCTAGGATCAAAATCAGCATCCGAAACCTTTTTAGCTTGTACAACGAAGATGGGTTTTATGGTAGAACCTTGTTGCTCGGGCTACTTCTATGTGGCCGACGACTTAGAGGTCGTAATGGAGGATTTTTACTGAATGAAGACTTAGATGACGATCTGATTAGGCCTACTTGGGGGAAGATTGGGTACTGAGCAAGGTTGATTGCTGAGTTGGGTGGCTCTTCGGAGAAACCTGCAAGGAATCAATGTTAGAGGACCCGGGGTGGCTAACCCGGCGAGGTCACTCCGATGATTAAGCTAGTACTCTCGTAGTAGGTCGCGAGCTAAAAAATCAAAAAGTATGAGAGCTAGAATGTGCTTACACGCCTCCCTCTTGTGTCATCGGGGTTGGTGCCTTTATATAGGCATTGTTTGGTGTGGGCCTCAAACACCGCATCCGACATTTCTGGGAGGTCGTGCCTAACCGGTCTGAGATCCTCGGAGGTAACCGCCATGCACATTGACCATCCTGCTGAACATTTTCTATGTGGGCCAACTTCCGAGAAACCTGGGAGCGTCGGATATGCAAGCCGTATTTTTCGGTGAGCACATCTCGTAGGGCACCCCCTGGTCCCCAGTCAGGTCGGGAAGCCCTTAAGGGAGGTCACTCCTCCCGTTGAGGTCACTTAGGCCGGGAACGAGGTGCTACAAGCTGACCCTGCACGAGGTGCTGCAAGCAGACCTAAGTTGTGGTCGAGCTCGCTAGGTCGGTGTAAAGGCAAGTCGCCATGTTGGCGGTGAAGGCAGTGTTAGACAGTGTATGCTCTTAGCTCCAATCAGAATGATGTACATTATGACATTTAATGTAAATGAATAAAGTACATATTTGATTCATGTTATTATGGTGTGTTTCTGTGTAATACCCTTAGACTGGATACTTATGAGACTCGTGTTAGTTTAGAATTTTCACAGCCATTGGATAGATTTGGGGAGATTTATCCTGCCAAGGCTGACACTGATGTGCCGCCAAGTTGGTTGGGGTGGCTTGTCTCAGCTGCCAAGGTGAGACCTGAGGTACATGTAGTGTGGGTTTTCTTGAAACCCTGAACCGGACCAGAATTCCAATATTGCCCTGAACCTTTGAGATAGATGAGCAAAACTGAAATGTTACACCTGACCCCTAGACTCGATTATGATACTACACTAGGTGTCGGATTAGGCTATCCTTGATATGCCAATCAGTGAGATCCTTAGAGGGGGTCAAAACCTGGGTATGTTGGGATAGTCCGAGAATTCATCTGAGTGGGTGATCAGAGTGACATGATCAGTCCCTTTGTCGGACAAAGTGAATGACCGGGGATGCACTCTCTCTGATGGAAACCTAAATTGTCGGCAGTTGATTTCAACCGTTGAAATTTGTTTTGCAAAATACATTTATATAGAGATATACATGTATATTATGGTTTTAAAATGTTTGCAAAAGGTTTTAATTCCCGAGATCCATCTAAGTAGAGAGTGCAGCACTGTACCTTGCAGCCGAGGGAGAGGTCATCTCTTGTCGAGCAGTGTTTGACCATTATGGGCTGAGAGGTTAAGTGTAAGACCATTGAGGGTAATACCTGATGGGCTAATCTTGCATCTGCCCATAGTCCTTGGGTTTTTATAAGGTGGCTTAACCCATGGACCATTTTGTGTAAATGTTGGGCCCATTAAGAGTCTATGGTGATGGACTCAGGGGTTCACTGTCTCCTACAGTGAATTCGGTCATGCTTTGTAACAGAGGCTGGGCTGAACCCATGTGGTTGATGTGTAGATCAATGTTTGGGCATCATGCCATACAAGGATATCCAACTAGGCAGTAGTTTGGAGGGTAAGTGAGCAAATGGACTTAATGGACCTAAAGCCCAATTCGAACTGGCTTAATGAGATTAATTAAAAGGGGGCAGTTCTGGGATTTAGATCAGCAGATAGGATAAGGAATTGTCCTTATCCACTTAGAGAGTCTAGATCCAAATAAATATTTGGATCAAGAAACTCGTAATTAGACTACGATGGTTGATCTTTATCTACAGATAAGATAAGGGATTATCCTTATCTTTTTAAAGAGAGTTCAGATCCAAATACAAGATTTGGATTAGGAAACTCATAATGGGATTAAGATATGCTCTCTTTAAAGGCTATAAATAGAGGAGCAGGGAGAACCTCCAATACACAATTCTCAGCTCATAGATGACAAAGAGAGAAGAAAATGCAGTTCGACTACTCCTGTCTTCTGCTCTTTCTTGCTCTTGCCGCCATACCAGTTCGATCTCCACCTGTGGGAGCGATCAAGAAGTGTTCTTGATATTACCTTTTGGCAAAAAAGGTAATCAGAAGTCATGCTCACTATCCCTCCATCAGATTCTTGTTGAAGAATCAGGTTTTTGCTGAAGAGCCATCTTGTTGATTCTACTTCATCCCACACCGTGTCATCTTCGGTGGAAGTAGTTTTTGAATCTTTTCTTGGGCGTGAACACCTTCATTGGAGGTTATTGTCACTTCGTATCAGGTATAACCCTCCACTCATTTTTTATTTCAGATCTGGTCTGGTTTAGGTTCAAGATTGATCCTTGAAAATGCAGTTTTCTAAAATAGGGAATGTGATTCCAACATGGGAGAGAAATTTTTGAAATTTCGCCCAACCTTCCTGCAGGGTTCGGCCATCCATATGATGGATCTCTCATTCCTTCAGGCAGGTCGCCAAATCGGCAGTAAACTCAGGTCACCAGATCGGCGGTAAACGCAGGTCGCCAGGTCGATAAAAAGAAGATATCCAAACAGAATTAATGGTTCTGTTTCATGAAATTTTGATCATTCAATCCATCTCCTAGGATCAAAAATCCTTTTCACTCCTAGGATCAAAATCAGCATCCGAAACCTTTTTGGCTTGTAAAATGATGAAGGTATTTTTGGTAGCACCTTGTTGTTCAGACTACTTCTAGGTGGCCGAAAACTCAGAAGCCGAAGTGGAGGATTTTTGTTGGATGAGGACTTGGATAATAAGTTGACTAGGTCGAGTTGGGGGGTAGATTAGGTGTCGAGCAAGGTTGATTGCTAAGCTAGGTGGCTATTTAGTGAAACTACAAGGAATAAGTATTAGATCACCCAGGGTGACTAACCCGGGAAGGTCGCTCTGATGATAAAGTTAGTACTCTCCTAGTAAATCACGAGCTAAAAAATCAGAAAGTATGAGAGCTAGAATGTGCTTATGCGCCTCCCTCTTGTGTCATTGGGGTTGCTAACTTTATATAGGCATTTTTTGGTGTGGGTCTCACGCACCGCATCCGAGATTTCCGGGAGGTCGTGCCTAATCGGTCTGAGATCCAAGGAGGTAACCGCCATGCATGTTGATCATCCTCCGGAACAGTCGATACGTGGGCCAACTTTCAAGAAGCCTGGAAGCATCAAGATATGCAATCCAAATATGTCGGTGAACACATCTTGCAGGTCACCACCTGGTCCCTAGTCAGGTCGAGAAGCCCTCAAGGGAGGTCACTCCTCGTGTCGAGGTTACTTTGGCCAGTGGCGAGATGCTATAGGCTGACTCAGGACAAGCTGCTGCAAGCCAACCTAAGTTGTGGTTGAAGTCGCTAGGTCAGCGTAAAGGCAAGTCGCCAAGTCGATGGTGAAGGCAGGTCGCCAATTCAGTTGTAAACGCAAGTCGCCAGGTCGGGGTAAAGATGAGCCGCGATATAGGACTCCAAATCCTCACTTAGGTGGTGTCTACATGTTATCTAGCTATTCTGAGATGCCATGTGTCACAATGTCATTGCAGGGCCAAATCCGCCGTCATCATACAATAGATAATGCAATTCTTCCTCGAGGACCTTCACAACTGTTGTTGATATTCTTAGCAAAGTCCTATTCAACAGAATCTATATCTATGAAGATATTCTTACTAGGATTTAAGCCCCAATAAAACACAATATTAGTCTCTGTTGCATCTATGCTAACATATTCAATCGGATTGGGATCACAAAATCCTTGCACCTCCTCCAACTGTAGACAAGTTTGAAGTATAAAGACTCAAGAATCAGAATTAACAGAGCTTTACAATATGGAGAAAAAGAGGTCATGAAGGGAAGATGATGCTTGCCTTGACAAGAAGACAACGAATGCTCGACTTCACCCAACCAACCCAATCGCCCAATGCATCTAGGTTTGAAGCAGACAGGAAGATCCAGACAAAACACTTGTATCTCTTTGTGAAGCAGAAATGTTCAAACAGGCTACTCCATGCAAAATTTGGCCTCAAAAGGTCCTACAATTAAATAAATAATGCATGATTTCAATAGGAAGAAAAATCAAATTCTAACCAACCTAACCAAGACCAAAGGACATTCAACTGCTAGTCATATGGAATGAAAGTAAAAGAAATACAAAAACAAAAATTAACCAACCTAACACTTCTGCAGCCAGATAGTCAACCCAAATTTTGATTATATGAAGGCACAAAATATCGATAAAAAGAAGATATCCAGACAGAATTGATGGTTCTGTTTCATGAAATTTTGATCATTCAATCCATCTACCATGTCAAGCCCTTTGACTAAAATTCAAAAGTATCATTGCACCTCCAGCAGTGACTAGGTTCATGATTTCCTACTTTCAAAATTCGAGGAGTTAATGCACATAATTATGGTTTTCTGGATGATATGTATATATTCCCATTCCCGCCTAAAACCAAACACACTATGGGAATAGACCATTCCAATTCTGATTTTGAACGATTTTTTTTTTTTATGGCTGCAAACTAAATGGATCTTAAAAGAAATTATATCTCCTCCCTTTAAGGCCCTGTTCGTTTCCCGAATTCTAAGGAGGGAAAGATGGTGAATGGTATTACGGTTCCCACTAACCATTTTTCTCATGTTCTTTTCAAGTTTTTTGTAGGATCCATATAAAAGACACATCCCCTAGGTAAATCCATCTCTGACTTGGGTAAGTAAATTTTCCGATGTGGAGAGGAAATGGGGGAATTCAAAACAAGGTTCAAAGTATCGACACAGGTCGATATCATATCGGTGCTTTCTTTTAAGTTTTGTTTATTTTTTTCAAAACCAGTTCAGAGGGGTTAGTTTAAGTTCTGACTACCCTCTAAACGATGGCCTGACCCGATACAGGCCGATATGTATCGATACTTTGAACCTTGATTCAAAACTCTCAAAAATAGCCCTTTCGGAAGTGATTAGGGCTCAAAATCTTCTTGCAAACTCCATTCACAGCCACTGCTTCCTCCATCAATGACATTGCACATCTATCTTTGCGGTTGCCACCGCTTTACCACCCCCAAATTCTCTCATCTCTCCTACTCAAGCTTTCCTCCACTAAAGCTCCCATTGAAACCACAAGTCTTACGTATTCTCAGTCAAATTGATCTTGTTTCATTTCAACAATTTTTTAATAACTTATAATTTATTTCCTTGTTATGGCTTTTTTGTGGTAAGATGCAGAGTTTGTAATCAATGAACCCCCATGAAAAACAAGAGGAGCAAATCATTTTTTTTGTTTGCCAAAGCTTCAGAACTGGTCCATTTGAGTTTCAAATGTGAACTTTCTCATTTTTTGTTTGCCAAAACAACTCTTTAAAACACCATGTTGCAGTGGAGTCTACAGTTGGATTGTGCTGAAGAACTCAGGTGGATTTGGAATCATAATGTCCTACCCTACCACATTGCATTGTTTTTGAACGAAACAAAAGAAAATCATAACCTAATAAAATAAGGTCGAATCTAGGTGCAGTATAACTTGAAATCGTTTGATCTAAGTATGGACGTAACATTCTCTAGCAACCAAGTAGGTCGAGTACTAAGCAAAGTAGATCTAATACTGCATTAATAACCTAGTATGCGTTTGGTTCCATTGGCATTTATTGAAAAAACACTACCACATCAGCATCGCCATATAGGCATTGGCATTTATACCATATGAAGAAAAATGAAACAACTGTTTGGTTTCACCATTTATCAAATAAATAGTAAAAAACCGAAACGCTTTGATTTTTGTGCATGGGGCATTTGGGTAAACGCCAAATTCTTGTTTCCCCCAACGCCCCAACATTTCTTGAAACCAAATGCTGATGTGTCACACTTTAATAGGTATTAATCTGAGGTGGAGAATAAAAAATGTTTAAAGTGAAACCCAGTCAAACAACAAAAACATGAACCAAACAATAAAAAATGTTTAAAGTGAAAAAGTATAAATAACGTTTCAAGTGAAAAGGCACAAATAAACAGCCACCCATAAACGTAAATGGAACCAACACCCTCTAAATTTACATCCCTCATCCATAAGAATATAACATTCGTAATCATCAGTTGTTTATATATTTTGGGGTTAGACTATAATACCAAGAAGCAAGGGTCAAAGTATCAACACAGGCCGATACATCAACTTGTATCGGTACTTTTTTTAGATTTTTTTTTTTTTTTGAAACTGGTTCAGAGTGATTGGATTAAGACCCAGCTACCCTCTGAACCAATGTCTAACCCGTTACAACCCCTAGAGGGGCGTATCGAGAAGCCATCAACACTATACGTATCGATACTTTGAACCTTGACGAAAAGACATGATATCTAAAAAACCATTGACCAATCAACCAATACCATACATAAATATATTAACCAATACGGGGTACAGGTGCATTTTTGGTCAAAGCTTTTCCGTTTCCAGATTTTCCTCTTTTCTCTCTTGCACTTAAATGTGTTTAGTTGTCAATAGAAAATAAGAGAAATGAAAAGTTCAAGCAAAATTCTTAAAAAATTGTGTTGGATTTTGAATATTTAACACGCTTGATTCGATACCACATTGGAGTAAACAAATTGATTGTTTAAATTTTCAATTTGTTTTGCAAAAAGGCACAGATTCATCGCTTGTTCTCAGATTAGTAGAGTCTTATCCATCATATTCTAATATTAATGAAAAGGAATTTGGCCTCGTTTTGCCGATTGAAATTGCTTCTCCAAACTATGCATGATAAGATATAATTTGAGACTTATGGTATAGCAAGAAAAGAATCATGTATATATAATCAGATATTGAAAGAATTACAATAAATGTATGCATTTACCTTGGTTTCTCACCCTATTCACCCTCCCCATTTCACATGGGTTTATAAGTATGCTTGTCCACCAGTTTACTTTTGTTGTGCTATCTCTCTTCTCTAAACAAAATTACCTCAACCCCTATGCAAAAAAAAAAAAAAAAAGAACTCAAGATCCCAAGTATTTGAAACCTAAGTAGTGTCATGTAGGTAAAACCCTCGACCACTGCAATTTAACCCCCAACAGCACTAACATCTCCATAAGTCGCAACATATCCAATAAAATACTGAGGTAAATGCTGAGAGTAAATTGATTTTCTTTGTTCATTATACCTAAAAATCCGCCAATATGCTTTAAAATCCTTTCCACTCTCAAGATCAAACTCAACATTCGAAACCTTTTTAGCTTGTACAATAGATAATGCAATTCTTCCTCGAGGGCCTTGACAACCATTGTTGATATTCTTAACAAAGTCCTGTTCAACAAAATCTAAATCTATAAAGATATTCCGACCAGGCTTTAAGCCCCAATAAAACACAATATTAGGCTCTGTTGCATCTATATCAACATATTCAATCGGATTGGGATCACAAAATCCATGCACCTCCTCCAACTGTAAAAAAGATTGAAGTATAAAGACTCAAGAATCAGAATTAACAGAGCTTTGCAATATGGAGAAAAATAGGTCATGAAGGAAAGAGGATGCTTGCCTTGACAAGAAGACAGCGAATGCGCGATTTCACCCAACCAACCCAATCACCCAATGCATCTAGGTTTGAAGCAGACAAGAAGATCCGGACAAAACGCATGTATCTCTTTGTGTAGCAGAAATGTTCAAACAAGCTACTCCATGCAAAATTTGGCCTCAAAAGGTCCTACAATTAAATAAATAATGCATGATTTCAATGTAAGAAAAATCAAATTCTAACTGACCTAACCAAGACCCAAGGGCATTCAACTGCTAGTCATATGGAATGAAAGGAAAGGAAATACAAAGACAAAAATTAACCAATCTTACTAACACTTCTGAAGCCAAATACTCAACCCAAATTTTGATTATATCAAGGCACAAAAAATCGATAAAATAAAGATATCTAGATAGAATTGATGGTTCTGTTTCATAAAATTTTGATCATTCAATCCATCTACCTTTTCGAGCCCTTGGACTAAAATTCAAAAGTATCACCGCACCTCCAACAGTTTCTAGGTCCATTATTTCCGCATTTCAAATTTCGAGGAGTTAATGCACATAATTATGGTTTTCCAACTGATATGTATATATTCCTATTCCTGTCTAAACCAAACACACTGTGGGATTAGACCATTCCGATTTCGAAAAATTTTGTTTCTGATTATGGTTGCAAACCAAGCAGACCTTAATAGGAATTATATCTCCTCCCTTTAAAGCCCTGTTCGTTCCTAAATACCATTCACCATCAGAAACAAAACCGTTTTGGTGCTTTTTTTAAGGTTTTATTTATTTTTTCAAAACCGGTTCAAAGGGGTCAATTTAAGTCCCGACTACCCTCTGAACGATGGTCTGACCCGATACGGGCCGATATACATCGATACTTTGAACCTTGATTCAAAACTCTCAAAAATACCCCTTTTGGAAGTGATTAGGGCTCAAAATCTTCTTGCAAACTCCATTCACAGCCACGGCTTCCTCCAATGACATTGCACATCTATCTTTGCGGTTGCCACCGCTGTGCCACCCACAAATTCTCGTCTCTCCTACTCAAGCTTTCCTCCATTAAAACCCCCATTGAAACCACAAGTCTTAGGTATTCTCAATCAAATTGATCTTGTTTCATTTCAACAATTTTTTAATAACTTATAATTTATTTCCTTGTTATTGCTTTTTTGTGGTAAGATACAGAGTCTGTAATCAATGAACAATTTTTTAATAACTTATAATTTATTTCCTTGTTATTGCTTTTTTGTGGTAAGATACAGAGTCTGTAATCAATGAACCCCCATAAAAAACAAGAGAATATCACTTTTTTTGTTTGCCAAAGTTTCAGAACTGGTCCGTTTGAGTTCAATGTGAACTTTCACATTTTTTATTTGCCAAAAAAACTCTTTAAAACACCCTGTTTCGGTGGAGTCTAGGGTTGGATTGTGCTGAAGAACTCAGGTGGATTTGGCAATGATTGTATTGAGCTGAGGCGGAGCATACCAAAGTCGATCTGAAATTCTGTTTCCTGAAACTACGATTACCCACCCTATCTGAATTAATTCCGAAATTATAAAAAAAAAAAACAAAAAAAAAATCTGAAGTAGTTCTGAACTAGGTGTGTAGTAATATCAAGCAGAGTCGAGTCCAAGTTTTGGGTGGCTTAAGCTCGAGCTCAAATATAAAACTCAGAGCTCCAAACTCAATTTGAGTTTCATACTCAAACTTGACTCAAGTCGTTACTCACAAATTGTTCGAGCTCGACTCAATTCAAGACAATTATAAATAAATTACTATTTAAACTTATAAATAAACTAATATTTAAAATATTATACATTTAAAATTATAAATCAATCTTATGAAATATTATAAATAAAAATATAATTATGAAACTTGATTTATTTATTTATATTATAAAAAATATATTGAAAAATATTATTTTATTAGAAGCTCAATTAATTTTGCAACCCAGTCAAGCCAAGTATTACAAAGCTCGAACTTGGCTTGACTAACTACTCGACTCGACTCAATAATCTTCGAGTCAAGTTCAAGTATTTAGTAAGCCAAGCACTAATAGCTAACAAATTGGCTAGGCTTGTTTACATCCCTATTCTAAACATTCATTTTCCAAGGAACACTAAAACAGACAATGCTTTTACTAAGACTTTGGGCTTCTTCACAATCAATTCTCGACATTTTGGCACCTTTGACCAATAGCTTATTCATGAAAAAGAAGATGAAAACCTATTGTTTAGTACAACGATGGAGTTGATTGGATCCTTCAGTCCAAGAGGCGGATGATGCAAAAGACCATGGGGAAAAGGAGACTCATTTACCTAGGTAAGTTAAACAAAAAAGAACACAAGTGCACTTACCTGAACTACAAGAAAACAAACAGGGCCCAAACATCTTATTACAAAAAGATAATAATTACTATTCAAGATCACATGGCCTAATTACCTAGTTGGTCCACTCTAATATTAGAAAATCAATCCTAACAACCATATTATCAAGAGAAGGAGAAAAATAAAACAAAAAAAAAGAACATGAGAAAGTGCACTTACCTGGGCAAGTGCACTCCTGGAAAACAAACGGGGACTAAACATCTTATTACAAAAAGATTATAATTACTATTCAAGATCACATGGCCTAACTACCTAGTTGGTCCACTCTAATATTAAAAAATCAATCCTAACAACCATATTATCAAGAGAAGGAGAAAAATAAAACAAAAAAAAAAGAACATGAGTAAGTGCACTTACCTGGGCAAGTGCACTCCTGGAAAACAAACGGGGACTAAACATCTTATTACAAAAAGATTAGAATTACTATTCAAGATCACATGGCCTAACTACCTAGTTGGTCCACTCTAATATTAAAAAATCAATCTTAACAACCATATCATCAAAAGAAAGAGAAACATTGGAGAGCCCATCCAAATTAACATGATGAATTAAGCATCTAACAACAATGTTAGAATAATTAGCCCTATCAATTAAAGATAAGGTGTGATATTTTGTAGGGAAAAAAAGTACCTTCGTAATAGCATGCCCACGAAGGAACTCTGCCACAATCCGATGGAAAGTGCTTCTTGTAATATTTGAGTGGCAGAATTCAAAAGGACTACATGGCAACCTAATAGGCATTAAGAAATGTGTCTCACTGACATCTCCAACAAGTGGCATCATTCCATCCTGCAACACTACTGGTGTGGGCCAACGCCAGAGAGCGAATGTTTCAAAAAATTTTGAAATGAGAGTGTTTAAGCTCGCATTTGGATGCCTCTGACAAACATAAGCAGAAAGGATTGCCAGGTGGATTCCTCCAAAGAACCCAAGTAGCTGCAAATACAAATGAAATAACTAGGAATTATTCAACAAATAGTCAGAGCCAAAAGGAAGTTCAATCAAATCAACAGCAAATAGATAGCACGAGTAGCACAGCTTACTTACATTACCATACACCCCTCGCCTTCTTGCCCATAACTTTAGACATCGCAGCATGGACTGGAAGTTCTGGAATGGGGTTAGCAAGAAAAAATATACAAGTTAAAATTGCAAAAAGAAGGCAAGATAGAAATTTAACTTCAAAAAAGAGTTCTTTTGTCTCAGTACTCAAGCAGCGTTATTAGTACCAAAAAGGCCTCAAACTGCTTAAACAATCCACACACACACTGACTGACAACCCAACTATTCCCGCTAACATGGAGTGATCTTGCAGTCAATCTAGGTTATTCATATTAATACAAAAAAGGAACACCATCTGCATTGACCATCATTACCTTCTCATGGCCCAAAATCAGTCTTACCACAGTACTGGAAGTTTTCCCAATGACCAGGTCAAGCAGGCCTCTGGTTCAACCACACGGGTCAAACAGGATGGCAACGGTTTGACCATCCAGGTCAACAACAGATTGAAAACATTGGTTAATTCTATAGTATATCTAGAAATAGAAGTATTCATGAAATATCTAGTATTGTATCCAAAAGTAATCATACCGACCCCAAGAATCAAATTGCAAAGCAAAGGATTGGAAAATCTAGAGAATGGAAAAAAAAAAAATCAAACTGTGTTTCAGTGAATAATGAAGTTAACGAAGTTGGACAGGTTTCCCAGATAGCCACAATTTTTAAAAGAAGCTTTTCATAGTTCAAGGCATTTTTTTATTGCTTCCCAAAATGTGGCCAAAGCTTCAACAGTAAAGCTCAGTACTTTATGCCTAAGCGCATAGATTAAGTGCATTTTGAGAGATTCTCCGTGTGCCTAGTGTGCCTTATGCCTCAGCCCTAGCACGTGCCCTTTTTAAATATTTCTTTTTTTGTTATATTTTTTAATATTCTTATACATTTTACACCCTTTGTAATTTTTTATCAATTTCTAAATTGCATTGTATTGTCGTTTGTACACTAGTAATGCTCTTTTAACTTTTAAAATAAACAAAAAACAAAGATCTTTCAAGTACCTGAAGCTTTACCTCTGACCTCAAATAACTAAATTTCCACTAAAGAAGAAACAATATAATACAACTAATATCTGATCCCTAATCCTAAAATAGAATGTAACTATAACTAAAATCATATAACCACCCTTGTGTGTGTGTGTGTGAAAATTTATGTCAGGGGGCCTGTGCCAAACCTCTGCAAGCACTTATTTGGGCTTGCTTCAAGCCTCAAAGGTCCTCAACGGAGGAGGACCGAACTTCTAGGAGTAGGAATACAAGATGTTTAACATCACACTAAAAGCTTGAAGGTAATACATATATATATATATATTGAAAGTTTCGCATATTTGAATTGTTGAGTGATTGAAGCATGAGTCTTATATGTCTACTTCTATCTATGATACCCAGATATGGATATGGGAAACAGGAATACAACTCCATTTCCTAAAATTCTGGACATGGGTACATGTATGGGTAGACCATGTAATATCTAATATGCTTATATTATGCATTTATATCTAGTATTTGAAGCTCTATGCCATTTCTCATGACTTATTATGTCTCATTTGTAGACATTTTTATAGTACAATTTGTCAAAACATGCCACTTTACATATTCTAAACGTATTGATGCTATAGGGTATAAGTAGAAGTTTCCATTCAGTATTTGGTATTCTATCCAATAAGTGTGCAGATACCATAGGATATGATACCAGTATGCCAAGCATGTATAAACATTGAAGTAACATAGGTTTACTTTCATTTTTTTACTTTGAATGTGTTTGATATGTAATTTGAGCAAATATGATTTTAAAAACATTGCATTTCTTTTAAAACTCAAAAATGCATTTTTGTGTATTACAAGTCTTACAATTTTATCAAAAATAAGAGCACCTTGCTTTGAAAAGGTACACACCACAGACCTTGCACCTCAAAACACTAAAAGGTCCTTGCACTTTTCTTGTGCCATCCACTTTTAAAATACTGACTGAGATCAGCACATCCAAGCAAGAATCAAAATATCAATACACACAATATCAAAAATTGGGTATCAGTGTATATTGATACACTGATACTCTTTTTTTTGTATTTTTTTTATTTTTATCAGCTTGAGAATTCCTTCTCTCATCCCAAACTTTCAACTCCCAACTCTGTCCATATTAGTATATCAAAGACCTTGGATACAATTCAATACACCCATACAGGGCGTATTTTATCAATATCTTAATCCTTGCATCCAAATAGAGTGTCAAAAATGTGAATCTGATTAGAGTAATAATATTGGAATTTGTATTGGCAAAGCCAACTGGAAAATCCTTCTTGGATTCTACTCCCCCCATTGTGGAAGAATGTAAATGATAGGACCATTTATAGTTTATAGCATCTGTTGCTTAAACTCAAATACATGAAAATAATATTGCAATAATTATACTTGCCACAAAAACTAACAAAAGACAACAAGAAAACATATAGAATGGCCCTCTGGGAATATGGCATAAATAGGTGATGTTAATGGGAAGGAAACCCTCATTTTATAGATAAAGATACTGTTCAATAGTGATAAAATCTTAACTTCTTACAGAAAAATGAAAAGCCCGTACAACCCCAGGCTCTAACGCTATGGAATATTGTCAAATCTACTTAAAACCAACCCATGAAATAATAGATGATACATAAAAGATTTGGAGCACAATGTGATCGGAGCAAAGAATATAGGCTTGAAGCTCCATTACCAATAGAAAAGCATAGTACTCCAAGCATCAAAAGAACAATCAGAACTAAGGCTTACCTGCAAGTTTGGGACAAGCTGAAGAATACAGATGTTAGCACGTACACCAGATAAGCTTTTCCAACTGGTTTCATCAATATTTCGTAAGAAGAGCGGGTTCAGAATATCCACATTCTGCAACGTTTATCACTCAATAATCAATATGCTTACATTATTAGGAACAAATATTAATCTATACCTATTCTACATTGATCATTTTGCTTTCTTCTCAGAAGAAAAGGGGAGAAAAAAGCAAGCACTTGAGAATATGTTTACACAGACTGTTATTTCATACAATGCAACTCTTTCCATTCCAGAGCAAAATTTCCATACAAAAGAATTTTACCTTCAAAAAGACACACAAAATACCATTTCTACTTTAATAAAAATTCATTTTGTGTCAAACCTCCTGTTGTAAAACATTGCAAAAAAACTGTCCAGCTTGATACATTACATAAAGATCAACAAGCGTGTCACCTGATAAAGATGATTTCATTTGTATGAATCACGGTATCATCTGGGAGAGCACATATAATATCAAGCAAAAAATGTCTTAAGTTCAAACACTGTAAACCATCTAATTAAGAAAGATGAGAGGGAATGACCCCTTCAATATGATAGTTATCATTCACACAAAAAAGAAAGAGGATCCAGCATTAGTTGCATAGCTGAAGACTTACGTCAGGAACAGATGGAACTTTAAGTTGTGCATATGGAAGATCAATAGAGATCCCATTGAATTTAAAGCGCATCAAAGGAACTTTTGCATCCTTAACACAGTGTATCTCTGACACTTCATGTCTATTTTGAAGCATGTTGCGCAGAACAATAAAAAAATCCTCCTGCAAGAACCTTTAATTTATCAGACAAGAAATAATGCTTGATACAATTCAAATAATTGATCAAAAGAATGAAGAAGCTTACAGTCATGGTGGCAAAGGAGGGGCCAACACATAATGCATCAATATCTGACTCTGGTCCATGAACCTGAATATTGAAAAATCATCAGCGCCAATACCTAAGATCTATGAGGTGCTAGAATCACAAATTAATGAGCAAAAGAAAGAAAGGAACAAGAATGAAAAGCAGTACAACTTATATCCAGTACCCATTTGATGTTAGGTGCCAGAAAAGAGGCTGAGAAAGGCTTACGAATGGCCACCTATACTTTTATCTGTTAGCCATATTCTTTCAGATGACTATTGTGACGGTAAAAAGAATGGGCTAACAGCAAGCCCAACATCTTTATAGGAATATGATAGGACATGTATGATACTCCATGAGTAGAATACCACAAAATGTCCCATGTTAAATTCCAAACCAACTAGAAAGTTGAGATAAAAGGAACAAACCTCTGTAATAGATAGGACCTAATTACTTTTAATTATCCTCCATATAATTCATTGCTTTATGTATATGCCTTCCTTTTATTTATTTTTAGTTGGGATGGGGGGAGTTGGAGGCTCTTCCAAGGGCTACCATCGATTTAAACCCACACATGCCTCTGCATGTATGTGCAGAAGACACAAACAATAAATAGAGGACCTTTGTTAAACAATATTAAAAAATTCCTTTACAAGATAAAAAGGAGTACAAGAGAAGGTGACAAAGAATCATTGAGGAAAAGAAGAAAATACAAGTCCACCATTCCCAACCAAAAACTATCACCCCATGCCGAATACACAACACATACAGAAAGCACCCACCCCAGTTTTGTATTTTTGTTTTGCAATGATCGAAATTTTCATTAGAAGAGAGAAAAAAGAGACAAGGGAAGGCAACAAGGAATCATCAAGGAAAAGGAGAAAATACAAGTAACTCCCACCACCACAAAAGCACCCCCACCCCCCATTGTGCTCTCAACCTCCAAAAAATGCCAGCCATCACTCCAAACCTTATTAGACTCGCCACCACTTAAATAAACCACTTGTCATCCTAAAAGCTTCTATGAAGTCTATATCCACTCAAACTTGATTACCAAGAAATATTTTGTTCCAAAGATATACTTTTATTGCCTCTAACTTTGTCTGATTTTCTCTTTCTTCCAATTCAAAAAACACATTTTTTGAAGACCACTCACCACCTAAGAAGAACAAACCAACCTTTTACCAATTGAACATCTTTTTCCAGGTTTTAAAAGTGCAAGGGGCAATTTGTGCCTAAGGTACAAGGTGCAAGGCGAGGCACGTATATATATATGTTAAACACAATATTAATAAAAACATAAACTTAAGTTTCAAAATAAATATTTTAAAAACCTATTATCTAAAATTAAAATACATAAGCATAACATGTAAAGCATATTCAACTGAAAAATTTAAAATAAAATCAAACATATAAACCATTTTCAAGCATGTAAAACCCACAATTTCTTTTTTCTTCCTCGACTGCATTACTTCAAATAGCTAATGTGATATAAAGCATCTTCATTCTTGATTCTACAAGCCGCCTTTGTACCAAGCCCCTCGAAGCAAGCCCAAACAAGTCCAGGTTAGAGTCTTAAATTCTTAATCCTTACACAAAAATGATTTTATAATTTTAATTGTCTTTTAAGAAGATATTTTACTAGGATGAATGAATGAACAACCCAACCGCTAGGCTCAAAAAAGAACAAATAGGGCCTAAAATGCGTCTCACCTGAGCACCTAGGTCCACCTATTAAATTACTGCCTTTGTCAACCACCATTTGTAAAATCCACATTCTTCTGAATTTGGATAGTTTCAACAAACAGGGCCACATCTTCAGTAACTTATAGGTTCACTTCTACGTCAAACTCTTTCCTCTCAAATATACATGTCATCTACCTTAAAATCTTCTGAACACTCATAGAATGGACGAGCTCTATAATTCTTATTCTATAACACCTTTTACAGCTAATTGTGCATGTTATTCTCAAGAAACAAAACATTTTCTTGAATACTAACCACCTCTAGAGCAGTCATCAACAATACCCTTTGATGTTAAAACATAAAATGCATCTTGTTGTCCTTTGTGTATCTGCATAGATACAACACCAATCACCAAAACCATGAAGGTTGTCCTAAAACCACCTCCTTTTGTAAACCCTCTTTAAGTTTTTTACATGGACCAGTCCCACAAAAACCAGTCTTCAATCTAGAGGGAAATTTTGGTAACATGACTAGCATTCTTATTGCCCTTCACCACCAACTTTTCATTTCATACCACCAGAACCCATCACTAATATGTCCCAACACAGTAGCCTGACTCTCCCCCTTTTCAACCCAAATCCACTCCCAGTCTGCCGAACCTCAATGTATCCTCCCAACCAGGGGCAGAGCCAGAAATTTTTTGTGAGGGGGGCCAAAACCTGAAGTGAAATGGGGGAGGGGGGAATAAGTATGGATTGGCCCATAGGGGGGGGCAATCATTGGGGTGGAGAGTTTGGGAGGGGGGAAATTTACATGGAAAGCTCTATTTCCAAGTGAAGAATTCTGGACCATAGGGGGGGCCATGGCTCCCCTGGGTCCCCCCTGGCTCCGCCCCTGCTCCCAACCTTGAATCCCTATCAACTTCATCTTATTTTCCAGTTAGTGCAACACATCTTAGTACCTGCGGCTTTACAAAGATTAGAGGCTTGAATATCCAATCCCTCTGCTTTCAAACAGATTCTTCATGCTCTTCTAGTTACAAGTTTATCTTAACCTATGAAATAACAATTCCATCACCATACTAACTTCAGTAAGTTGTATCATCAACAGTCTTCAAGTTTTGTTGTTCATTAGAATATTCTGCACCAATCAACAATGGTAGTTCCAGCAAGACAGAGTTCACTTCTACACTTAATGATATGATGGCAGCAAAAAGCTTCAGCAACTTAGACCATTATTACCCCTTCCTACACAACAAATGGGGAAAAGGAAATTGTAGAAATCTCCATGAATTAACATTCTCAATGATACTTATATATCAGCAAAATCATCGAAAAAATATAAGAGTATGACAACAAATGGGGAATTAGTCAAATAGATAGGAGGGAGGGAGGGAGGAGAGGGAGAGGGAGAGAGGGAGAGGGAGAGAGAGAGAGAGAGAGAGAGAATTACTCCCAAGCCATAGGATCCGTAAGTTAAAATTGTAGAACTAGTGCTCAAAATCTGGCTTTTTGGAAGACGACGCTGCCATGCTACCTTTTTTATCCATGCTAACACTATCTGCAAGATGACATAAAATATCCCCATTTTTAGATAACAAGTCAAAGATGTGCAGCATGAGAACCTACTAAGTATAAAGCAAATTGAATATAGTTATCGATTTGGCAACACAAGCAATGATACAAGATTTAATGATTTAAATGAGAATAATCAAACACCATATTTGTTCCACATTCCAATAGTGCAACTGAAATTGTTCCCAAAATTTATACCAACAAAATGTCATATACAGATATACTAGATTATCCATCTTGAGCAAATTAAGAAGATCAACTGAAAGCCAAATCTATGTACTGAACAGCTAAACCATAAAAAACACCATCTGATAATCAGAGTGAAGGGACCGCCTAAGTTGCCCCAAGATCTATTTGCATAATCCTTACTCAACCTTCTTTTGAGGATTGAATCTGGTCAGGTCTGATGAGCTATGGATTACAATCAGAGAATATAAAATGCATTACAATTTACAAGTAACATGCATTGAACTCAATTCTCAAATATCCATAAAAATGCCAGTTAATATAAAACAAAACCTCCCAAAACTATTGCCAAAATCACTAAGGAGCACCAACAAACCTTTCAAAACCCATATAAACTAGAACAAGTCCAGTAAGAAGCCTTTGCTACTACCAAACCAAAAAGAAACTGACTGACACAATAAGGAATCCTACTTTTGCATGAACAACTAGAAACTATCAATTTATACTATTTTCCTATCATACTTCTAAAACCACAATTGGCCCAGGTAAACTGTCATAGCATTCTACACTCATGCCTCAAACCCAAAATAAAAACCAATTATGATTTAACATTGCTGCCTTAAATGGGATCAATTGGATCTATATCATGTCCAAAGTCCAAACAAGGTTGTTACACTCAATTCTAATCCAACTTTGCCAAAAAGTATGAAGGATAACAAAATACATAGAAACATTTTATTATGTGTCATCCCTCTCTGAATTCTAAAATTGCCTGCAATTATCCTGTTTCACAATTACATAATCAAGGCAAGCATAGGAATCAAAATCAATAGAGATATATGCTCATTCTGGATCCAATGGCAGGAATCTCTCAGAGAAGTTTACCACAGGCTGCTCAGGCATCCATCTGACCTCAAATAACTGTAATAAAAGCCCCATGAACATTAATTATCACAAACCTTAGCCATATGGTGTATCTTAAGGTTGATGCAAAGCTAGTAACTCAGCTCTTCTTTTCTTATTTATTCAATTATGCCTCAGCTACATCTATCTCCCACTATATCCAATGTCTTCCCGTAACCTAACACCAGCCCGTGATCAGTAACTGCAAGAAGCATAAGTTCTCACTTGGAGGTCCAATGTTAACGATCCATATGCCATTTGAAGACATTGTCCAATTCTTCATTTTCAATCTCTCTTATATAAGATATTTTCAGGTTTTCCTCTTTCGGATGGGGAGACCTTGGAGAATCATCCCTCCCTTGCACTTACGAGGAACAGGTCCCATGCATCAGGCCAACCTTTTCTTATAAATAAACTCAAGATTCATCGAATAATGTTAGAAGCCGCTTGTAGTTAAGAGGAGCAAACGCAAGAGATGAAAGGAGAAAAAGAAAGGATCAAGAAATTTAAGATTCACGAATCCACTACATTTGATGTAAATGCCAACTAGTATCCAACTCCAAAAATCTAATAAAGTTCCTTTAGCCATGTCATCCCCCAAATTACCATTTAAAGCCACTAAACTAAATGGCAAAACCCCTAGTTATTTTAGGAAAACATATAGCAGCCAACAGACCTGCTTAAGCTCCGCAATCGCATCTAGCCTCTTTAGCTCATCGTCCGGTGACGGCAAGAGTCCTTCATCCGCCATAAACTGCGACATACAACCCAAAACCAATACCCATGTTAACAAGAAACCAACCAACATTGGGAAACACATAAACGCACAACGTGGAGAATAAGTTGGATAGTCGGTTCAGATACCTGAAGCAACGAGCGCGACCTTTCCTCATCCATATGTATCAGCAGAGCAGGATTAACAGTAAATCCAACAGAAGGAACAAAAGGAGGGTTTACCGGAACAAGAAACTCAACGCAGGGTGTTGCAGGTCGAAAATTAGGGTTTCCGATAACAAAAGATCTAGGAAATGAACCGAGGGAAGAAATCACAGTTCGATGATCAAAAAAATGTGGTCGAGGAATAACAAGACTCCTTTGGCTTGAATGAGCATATGCCATACACACGACTCAGATCGAAAAAGACTAAACCAAGATGTTATCAATGCCGAATGATAAGACTAATCCAAGAGGAGAAAATGCAAAGAGAAAGAAGAAAGAACGATCAGGTTTCAAGAAAAAACAAAATAGATAGGAAGAAGATCGATCACAGAAATCTAAAAACAGCAAAGCGAGACTAACAGGCAGGTAGCGAACTAAAATCACAGAGATTGAGAAGAGGAAGAGAGAGAGAGAGAGAGAGAGAGAGATGTGCACAGAAAGTAACGTTCCTTTCTACATTGCAGTATTTGAATGTCGAAATGGTGGAACAACCAAGGGCGATTGTCGATTGACTGACTCACTACCTTGTGCCTTGCCTTTTATAGCACCCTGTCTGAGGTGTCGCGACACTGTGTAAAGGCAGGGCAGCCCCTCAGGCTCACCGCCACTGAAAAATAAATTCAAATGCAACTCGTCGAACCAAGTAGTATGCTGACTTGATGCAGTGGCGTTTCTTTTTCCGTTTGATTGGAATCGATCAGGTATGGTTGACAGGTGACACAATCCTGTGACATGAACTTCGATGAATTCATTCCTGTAAGTTAAAAGAACCGATCCAACGGTAAATGGTATAAAGAGGACAGCCTGTAAGGCTGTAAGCTGTAATATCATCCGCCAACACGTCAACAAGAGGACTGGGCAGGGAAGGTAACTTTGTATGATATACCCAAACTGCCCTCGAGAAATAGATAATTGATTATTATGTTCACCCTCACCGGCATATATAAAAGCAACTCCACGAGCACGCAAGAAGACAGGAAGAGCCGCGAGAAGAGGCTCCATGACCTAGTAAGGGGCGATAGCAAGAGATAGAGAAAGAGAGATCAAGGATGGGTCGGATGTGGGCATCGTCGGCTTTCCGGTGGTTGGATTTCGATTTCTCCCTATCACCAGCGATATTCCGGTGGCCTGAATTCAACTTCTCGTACTTCACGCCAAGATGGGCCTTCGAGAGTTTCCGATGGCCTGATTTCAATTTCACCATCGTGGATGATGTGCTGTGGACCTTCGTCACGGTCTTCGAGTCCTTGGCCTTGGCTGCGATGCTGTGTTTCTTCTTCGTCTTCTGTGGCTGTACTCTCTGATTGCCGTATCTCTCCATCTGCAGCTTTGCTGGAATACTGAAATTTCAGGCGGCCGTTGGAACCGTTTTTCTCGGCGACCTCGCTAGAGTTATCGACGTCGGTGACGCTACTGTGAGATTGAGGATTGGCAGTTGAGAACGCTGATAAGTTGGGTATGATTACGAGTCTGGAGCCTAGACACGAAAACAGAATCCCTCTTCTATCTGATCTCGTAATCTTTTTTTCAGTCTTTTTTTGAGAGGTGCTTTATTCTCTTTAGTTTTAATTAACTTTTCGAGCTTTCTTGTATCTTCTTTTTCCATTAATTACCAGTTTCCCATCTGGGGATTGTGCATTTGTGCCAATATGCGCTCTTAGGCTAATCGTAAAACTCAAACAATTGAACTCAAAGAGTAGACAGCTCGGTCTGGCTGTCATTGCTCCTTTGCGCTCTCTCTCTCTCTCTTCGGACTTCGGTTAATCGAACTACGCAAGTAAAAGGGTATCATAATCATAGGCGTTGTCTGGGGGGGGGTTAGTGTGTTCCCGTCTTCCCGGCGCAGGTTAGTGCATGACAATTGATTAAGTGGAATATCTTCGCCGATATCATGGCAATTACCTAAAATGCCCTTAAATCTTTGTCTCGAGTGGATGGTGCGTTTGGACGGGGCACAACCGAATACGGTTTCGCCATGTCAAGAAGGTTCCGGGGTTCACGTTCCACCCGCAGATTGCGATGGATCCAATGGCTGTTGTATAACGTGGGTCCCATGTACCTCTTGTGTATGTGTGTAAATTCCAAAACCTGAGATGGGCAATTGGAGGACAAGAGGAAGCTCCGTCCGGTCCTCTTCTCTCACCCTTCTCCAACTAGGTGTCCGTTTGGTTCGAGAATCAAAATCCCATAGGATCTCATTCTCAAGAGGAAGGGAATGGGTGTATGAGATTCCGTTGGAATGGATTTACTATTTAGAATGGCTCATTGCCTCATTCCAATTCAGATCTCCATTCCCGCAAATCAAATCAAACGGGTTCTCCATGAATTTTCTGACAGCTGTTATAATTTTGTATCAATTATTTTAAAGATATTTTATAAGACACGTGTCACAAATTTTAATTTTGTTTAAATTATTTTAAGGATAAATTAAAGATATTTTATAAGACACGTGTCACAAATTTAACCAGTGTATTTATTTGATTCCTTTTTTTTTTTGTCATCTGTCAAATGCAAAAGATAATTGATTAGTGCTTCTGTGCTTGAGTGACGCACATGATCACTCTAAGGCCATCGATAATGTCAACGTGCAATCATATATGGGCGTTAGGCACTCGATGGCTTGAGGCATAAGCAGCTGGTGTGGTGTAGACCGATTTATATTGGATTGACTTGGGAGATGTTTGGAACCGTGACCCATTTTCGTGTCACATCGAATTTAAATAGGCATTTCAACCAACGTTCATATATCTCATTGTTTGGTTCAGATGATTATTAAAAAATTGGAATTTCATCGATGCATTAAATGTCAAATTTGGTGTTTCATGCATTGATGAACCGTTTCTTTAATGGTTAACTGATGTGTATCCTATATGGTGTTTACCTGTTAGCACATACATAAAAAACAGTGATGAAAATCACCTTATCAAACAGCATAGTATTGCTCACTGCTTATATAGCATAAGTGTTTTTTCTTGAAAATCGGTCCCAAAAAACGCCCACGCTTCTAAAAACCATGTTAGATTGAGCCAATATCTAGTCATGGACCTGATTTGGATTATAATTAAAATAAATTTGAACAACGGTTCAGATATTAAATTGGACGGTCTAAAATATTCATTGGATTATATTGGACTTGGTCCATTTGTAATGGATTCACATTGGATTCGATTGGACGGACTAAATCCAATCCAATCTACCAAAAGGATTCTTTGCATTGTAAGATTAAAAAGGGTAAGGATACATTTAACAAGAAAATTAGGTATGAATTTGCCTATTCTCCTAACCAAAATTCTTGGGCTTTCGGTTTCAAACTTTTATCACAGTTCTATTTAGGGTTTGTGCCTTTATGGGTTAATACATACGAAGTACTAGTATGTTCTTTCCTAATAGATTGTTCAGTCCAAAACCTCAAACATATAATGATATACCTTTGCTATATGGAAGTGAGATGCAAGGTTTTTAAATCTGGATCAGACAGGAAACCATTATGGGGACTGATTTTCAGGTCAAATTGTCTGACCATTTGGTTTGAGTGAGCAGTCCGTTCTAACTTAAAAATAATTTACAGTTAAAAATCATTGCCTAGGTCAATGGTTTAACAATTCAGCTATCCGGATCAACAGATCTCTGACCAAATCAATAGTTTTTGGCTAAAAGCAGTTTTAAGATGAAATGGAACTGATTACCTGACCGATTCTCAGTTTTTCTGGTCCAATTTTGAAAACTATAGTGAAATGTATCTTAAAATTACTATAATACCATTATCTTGTCAAAATAAAGATATGTTTGAATAGAATTTTGTTCGCATATAGAGTAACTGGGGCCTTGTAATATTAGTATTGCTGATGGCATTTCTTAGCTGCTAAGCTTGTAAGGTGCTACTGCTACAAGTCAAACCTTTCATTTTCACAATTTGAGTTTTCTTATTGTATTTCAGTTTTGTCAAGTCGTGGTTGTCGTGGAAATTTGGCTTCGCACCCAAACAATTTTATACATTGTTTTCAAAAACCGGATCGGACCGAAAAAACTAGGAACTGGTTACCTCCGTTTTCCTTCAAAACCATATTTTCTTCTAAAACCGTTGATTTTGGTCAGTAACCGCTGAATCAGTCAGTTAATCGTTCAAACCATTTGAACCGTTCGAACGGTTTTGACCGTTTTCCATTTTTTTTTGTTAAAACGGGCTGGCCATTTGGGTTGAACAATCAGACCATTCGAACCGGTAACTGGACCCTTGACCGGTTCGGTCACTGGTTTGTTTTTAAAAACCATGATTTTATATTTCGTGCAAAAAGAAACAAAAAAGATTTGAAAATTAAAATGGCTAAAAGGTCGAATTCAAATCATCAAAGAAAAAAACTCTCTCTCTCTCTCTCTCTCTCTCTCTCTCTCTATATATATATATATATATATCATCGACAAGTGGGATCCATCACTAAGACACATAGTGCAATGTGTAAGTAAAAGTTGCCACATCAATACAATTCAAAAATGAAAAATCTGTATTTACACTCAAAGCTGCATCTTGTTGGAATCCTATAATGGTTCTTGTGAATGAACTCGAATCTCCTACCCAACTATGTATAGGACACTATAGTTGTACATTGAGAACATTACAGTTAGCATATAAAAAGGGTAAAATACAAAAATCTCCCCTAAATTTTTTTATAATCATAAAATTTACCTTATAGTTTCATTTTAACAATACTTCTCCTGAACTTTTTTCGAAACTTGACAAAAACCTTCTTTTTGTCATCTTTTTAGACGAAAAACATTAGAATGATGCACCAGTTTTTTTTAAGTACCCATTTCACCTTTTTATAAAATATTTTACATACAAAATTACTGAATAACCATGTTTTAACTCGACAAAAACATTAGAGAATGACCATTGAAAGTAGATTTTTGTTAAGTAAAAGAATGGTTATTTTAGTAATTTTGTATGTAAAACAATTTATAAAAGGGTAGAATGGGTATTTGAAAAAAAAAACGGTGCATCAATTTAACGTTTTTCGTCTGTAAAGGTGATGGAAATGAGGTTTTAGTAGAGTTTCTCAAAAGTTTCAGGGGAGGTATTTATTAAAACAAAACTATAAGGGAGGTTTTTATAGTTGTCAGAAACTTCAGAGGATGTTTTTATATTTTACCCTAAATAAACATTGCTACATCAATACAATACAAAAATGAAAAATCTGTGTATGTATTTACAATTGAAGCTTGTTGGAATACAATAATAGCTTTATTAAGGGTAATTGTCCAAAACTCACAATGACTTTTCAGTGAGTTTTTATTTTCCAAAACTCCCCTTATGTTAAAGCACCATTAATATTCACTAATAGAAATTGTCCACGCCAGGATAAATACAATTCACACAACCAAATTGCCCCTGACTAGCAAATTAGAGAAAAAAAGTGCTCATTTAGGGTCTCTCTCTACCGATTTCACTCTTCCTCTGTTGCTGATAACTTCCTGCATGCCCTTCTGGGTAAGTACGATCTTGGGGTCGGGAATCCGACCATAAGCACTATCATCAATGTTGCCTTGGCTCTGCCCATGCAAGACTAGAATGATATGTTGAGGATGAAGGTGTTGGGGTTAGCAGATCAGCCTTGTCGGGGTAACCAGCTGACCCATTAAGGGAAGTGACTTGAGCTGCTCTAGACTGTCAGAGCCATTAAATTATATTAACATGTCTAATTAAATGGTTTTGTATTTTTTCGTCCGTATCGAACCGATACAGGTCCATACCGGCACTGTATCGGTCCGCTTTGGGTATGTATCGGCCAATACAATCCGAAACGTGCTGATACATACCCAAAACAGGCCGATATGCATTATGTATCAGTCGAATTTAATTTCCTTCTCCTTTTTAAATTTAAATTTAATTTATATATTCTCTCTCATTAATATCAATTTTAATTAACCTAAAGTCTGAGAGGTCACTAAATGCTAATATAATTTAATTAAATGCTCATTTAAGTTAACTTTAATTACAACATTTAATATATCATTAAATGTTATTTAAGTCAAATAACTTGTTAAAAATCACAAACCAAAGGTAAGAAGTTTTGAACTCAAGTCATTTGCTTGCAACACTAATTAATTAACCATTATGCCAACCTCAATTACTAATTAGAATAACATGTTTTTTTATACTTAAAGTAATCTTTCTTGCCTTGGTGGATGTTTCCCAACAAATGCTATAAATTTGATTATTAATATTTATATAATAATAAGATGGATACAAGTTAAATTTATTTATTAAAAATTAATGAATATATTAACTTGTATACGTAATAAATATCATCTAAATCTATATATAATAAATATTAACTAATAAATGACTTCAAAAAAATATAACTAATAAATATTAGTATGTATACACATAGTTCTTCTATTACTTTTTCAATGGTTACTAATTATATCCCAATACTTCATATAAATCATTAAATAATGATTTTTTATGTTTAAATAAATTAGTTATAATCACATAAAACTCATTTTTATTATTGTTCATATTTTTTAAAATTTCTAGTATATTTATGCGTATCTTGATTTTTCGTTCGTATTTATACGTTTTCAAAGTGTATCTTGACAAGTCTCTTAAAATTACCTTCCCGATACACCTTGCGTTTCCGATACTTATGACATGGATAGGCATAATGGTTGCCATTAAGGCAATGGAGAAGTAGAAATGAGAGAATATGGCAAGGTGGGTGGTGGGTAAGCGAAAATGATGAAGTCATTTGTAGTCCAGCTGTAGCATTAAGAAAACAAAAATAATGGTCGTTAACGTATTCGTCTGCTACTCAATAACTTTGGTTCTCGGTCTGGTGAGAGAGACAGAGAAGTAGAGAACAGTTCAATGAATGATATATAGTCTTAAGAGCAAACGAACGAGTTGAGTTTTGTACGTTTTTTATCAACCATTGTTACATAAATATGCGAAGGATGGACCCTCCTCCTAAGTAAAGCAAAGGAATTAGATAAAGATTCATTGTACCATCCGCATGGGTTCTAATCTATCATATGTGCATTCAATCTACTCAATCGCTCCCATTGCCATCAATTCTCAATTAATTTGCTTATAGGATTTGTTGTTCAATTATCAACCGCTCCCATTCAATCTCCATCTGACGCCATGCCAGAGCAGAATGAAAGAAAATGTGCAAAAACGAAGAGTGAACCAGATAAAAGAATATGGCAATCCCAAGTTATAAAATCAAATAAAATAGAGCCTTACTACATGAGGATTCAGATTTCAGAAGAGATCATACACATCAAGGAGAGAAGGTTGGGAAAAGGTTTGGTTGAGGTTGATTTCTCATTTCGTTTGGAGGAGAGAAAGAGGAAGCGAAGGTTTTGAATCCTTAACTTCTATGGCATCAATTGCTATTTTCTCCTCTTTGCGAAGAAGAAAAACACCGTCCTCGGAGGCTTTCTTGGCTCCGTTCCAGCTCAGCAATGTCGCACTGGTTCAGATGCTCTCTATCGTTGCTAATGAGATTGAGTTTCTAGAGGAGCACATTTACAATAACGAAGGGGATGTTGACCCAACTGTATCAGTACTCAATGGTTTTCTCACGCTCACTAGATATTGTAGATTCTTGCTTTTTGGATTTGAGGAAGAAGAAGAAATGGGTTATGGGAATCAAAAGAAGGTATGGAAGGGTCTTATTTATCAGGAAATTGGGGAGACCTTCCTTACAATTCCGAAGGATTTCTGCTGCCCAATCTCATTGGATTTGATGAGAGATCCGGTGATAATCTCCATGGAGTAGACATATGATCGATCGTCGATTTCTCGGTGGATGGAAAAAGGTCATTGTACTTGCCCAAAGACAAGGCAGATGCTTTCTTATACGCGTCTTGTATTTTTTATTATTTATTTGAAGGGTAAAATGGTAATATATTAATAACCGTTAGTCCTAACGAGTTTTGGACAATTACCTTTTTATTAATGAGCTTGAATCTCGTACATTGAGAGATATTCCCAATATACAGCCATAATATCTTGTGGGTAGGTATGAATATGATTCTTATGGGTAAAGATCTGAATTGCTTGCTAATAGGTAATCATTAACCAGCAAAAAATATTATTTTAATAAATAAAGTACTAATTATTTACGTTTGCGTAACATGACCAATAAAGTCATTACAAGATGACCAACTAGGTTATAATTGGTCAAAGGCTCGGCTCAAACCTGATATTATTCCTGCAAGTCGAATTCAAATAGACAAATTTTCGATTCGACTTGATTTGAATCCACCCCTACTTAATCCAGTACATCAACGCATTTGAATCAATGCACCTCGCCTCTAACGCAAAAGCTCTTCCAAACCCATTCTTGATATCTCCATCAATATATATATTACCACGTGAAAATATAATGGTAAGGTAAAACCAATCTATCACTTGTACGTGGTTTATTATTCTTCTTTTTTTGGTAGAAGGTTTATAGTTATTCATATCATAGAAAAAAAAAACTTTTTCTTGCACACACTAACATTTGCCTTTTTATTTTCTAATATAAAAAGAAGGGTGCATATTAGTCTACTGTATAAATGTAGCTTGATGAGATACAATACCTGTGCACTACGAGTGCAACTAGAGGTGTTCACGGGTCGGGTTGGGTCGGTTTATTGGGGTTTTCCCATCCGACCTGACCTGGTCGGGTTACCTAAGGTGAAAACCGAAACCGACCCACTAATAGGCCAAACCGATTTAGTCGGTTTGAGTCGGGTTGGGTCGGTTTCGGTTTTGCTCTTGTACAAAATGACACCTAATTGAATTCTAATTGTAATTGCCTAATGGGTTGCCTATTTGGTGTACAAGACTATAGAAAGTTAGAAACTAGAATAGATTGCCTATTCTAATTGTAATTGCCTAATGGGCCTTCTAGTTCTAGTAGAAAACTAGTTATAGTTAAGTAGGAAACTACTCAAACTAGGAACTACCGAACTAGTAGAAGAATAGTTCGGTTCGGATCGTGTTGGTTTCGATTTTCACACAAGAAAACTGAAACTGACCCGATATATCGATTTATATATTTGCCCAACCCAAAACCAACCGGTACTGATGAAAACCCGATCGACTCAGGTTGGGTTGGTCTGAGTTGGTCGGTTTGGTTGGGTTGGGCATTCTTATGAACAACCCTAAGTGCGACTTGGGCAGGCCCAACTTGAGCCTAACCCGAACAAACCCGAATTTTTGCAAGTTGACACAAAAAAACTCATGCCTAATTTAAAAATGGATTGGGCTTAGTTGATGTTCTACGTAGTAGGAGCTTCACCCAGGCCCAGCTTAACCCAAATCAAGGCCGCCCAACTCAAATACATAAACATGTGTATTACATAAATATAAAAATATATATTTTCTATAGATAAAAATATCTATTTCCAATATATTTTTTATATTACATTGATATAAAAATACATATTTCTAATCAATTTCTCTTAAATTGCACCATTATAAATTCTTTTAAAACGACCAATCCATTCAAGCCCAACGAATCTGATCTAGTCCGACCCGAACCCTAACCCTAACCCAACTCTATATATGGTGGGTTAGGTTCAAGTTAGATCCGAGCTGATAAATTTAGGCTTAATGCGTCAATCATTAGATCAGCCCGAATCCGATGTTTGCAACTCTAGGATTGGGCTCTGGTTGACCTTTAATCCAATCCAATCCACCTGAGTTGCACCCATTCCGTGTAGGTGTGCACTATTACATTCGCGCAGACAAATGTGGATCGGAATCGGGATTTGTTTCTCACAAAGCACATCTCACAACCCCATTCCACTGAGATCGGATCTGCTCCTCACATAGGGCGCCTCACACGTGCCTCACACGCACATACTACCATGCATTGGGAACATCTCCCATACTTGTAAGTTATTTTTCACGGGAGATGTTCCCAATGCACAATGGATGTGCATGTGAGGCGCCCAAGTGTGAGGAGCAGATCTCGTTCCCATTCCACTATATACTGGGAACATCTCCCAATGAATAACAATACGGAATTGGGTCCTTATAGAGTGCACCTCACACCAACCTCACAACCACATCCCACCATGTATGGGGAACATCTCTCCATGAATAATAAATACAAGTATATAGAGGTGTAAATCGGGTCATGCCACATGTGTCTCGACACAATTTTGACCCGATTTTGGATTGGCCCGACACGATGGAACGTGTGGCGTGCCAGGTATGACACAATTTATGCGGGTCATGTTGGGCTGGGGCTTTCAGGTTCATGGGCCGGCACGGCTCAGCACGTGGCACAATATGTGGCATAGTACGACCCATGGGCTGAGTGTAGCCCGTCCGAGAAAATAGCTGTTGGGGTAACAACTAGTTTGGGACTTTGAGGGCAAGAAATCATACTGTATCGACCAAATCATCAAATCATCCCTATACATTATTGAATTGTAAAATTTTAAGAAAAACCCAAAAAACAACCTCCAAAACTCAAGATTTTTGAGTTTTTTTTCTTAACTTTTTACAAAAATTGCAAAAATAAATACTTTTTTTTCAATTTGTTCGATATTATTATATATATACACTACTTTAAAAAGCACGAATGGCCTCAAGAATATCTTTGGAATTTTTTGAAGACAAAAATTACCCTTCTATATTTAAATTTATTGATAAAAATGAGGGCAAATAGGGTAATTGGTTATTGATATTAAATGAGTTGAAAGGAGGTGATTTTAAGATATTCAAAGCATTCAATTCCTTCTCATTAAATCCAACATTTAAGTTATTAACTTGCATCCATGTTCATTGAATCATATATTTAAGTCATTTTTGTTTCTTCTCAAGTTCACACTATTAAGTTCTATTAATTAAATCCATACTTAATAAATTAATAATTCCAATAACATAAAAGCTTATACTTTTAAAATCTACATAGAAAAAATAGTATTTTCATCTAGGTGGTGGTAAGAAATTAAACTATTTTGGGTCAATCCATATTGCCATGATTAATTAATAAAATGAAAAAAAATTGGGAACATTTTTAACATATATATTAAACAATAATAAGTATGATAAATAAACATGTTTTTTTTTTAATGATAGAAATGGAATGTAAAATCTAATTGGAACTACAAATATTTTCCTATTCTCTCTCATTAAATCATATATTTAAGATATATTTTTCTCGTCATTAAATTCTTGTAATAATATTAATAGTATAAAAATATATATTTCGAAAAGTAATTTGAAAACAATGCCATTTTCTTCTCTCCCGGTGGTGGGCAAGCAATTTGGCCATTTGAGGTCCAATGGGTTAATAAATAATACCTTAATTAAATAATAAAAATTTAAAGAAAATAAGTATAAAATGTAAGAAGTATTTTTAGTAATGATGAAAATTGAATGCCAAATTTAAAATCTACCTAAAAATGAAATGATGTCATTAGGGGTGAGCGAAAAAGACTGAAAAACTAAATCGAAAAGGCAATCGAAACTGAACCAAAACTCTGGTTAACCAAACTGGTCGGTTCAGTTTTGGTTCCCTATTCTTAAAAAACCGCAAATTTCAGTTCGGTTTTAGTTAACCTTAAAAAAAGCAGCAATTAACCAAACCGCCTAATATATATATATATATACAATAATATATTATGTATTATATATTATATTATTTTTTTCAAGTATAAATAAACCCACTACCATTTGACTTTTTGAGTTTCCCCCTTTCCCCTTCTTCGATACCTAAAGGCTAATACCAAAACTGAAAACCCTTGCTTTCTTCTTATTCATCTTCCTTCCCAATTCCCCTTGCTTTCCTTAGGCGCCAATCGTCATTTTCCGTCATTCAACATCGGCGTCAGGCGATGGTATATATATATATATATAGAGAGAGAGAGAGAGAGAGAGTGAGAGAGAGAGAGAGAGAGAGAAATTTTTTGGGCGCATATTTAATGTTATATATTTATAAAAAAAATAAAATATTGGGTACATCTCTAATATTATGCATTCATTATATTAAACAAAAAATAAGTATTATATATAAGAAATAATTTTATCAGTGATGAAAATGTAATACGAAATTTAATGTCAACTTAGAAATGAAATTATTATTCTTTTTGAGTGGTAGGTTAGTGGTTTGGGTCAAATGATATCATAAACAAACAAAAATTAAGTGTGATAAGCAGTGATAAAAATGTAATACGAAATTTAATGTCAACTTAGAAATCAAACTATTATTCTTTTTGAGTGGTGGGTTAGTGGTTTGGGTCAAATGATATCATAAACAAACAAAAATTAAGTGTGATAAGTACAAATTATTTATACAATATAATGTAAATGAAATATATAATTTAAAGGGAAAAGTTAGTTAAAGTCGGTTGTACATTTTAAAATTAGGTTGCAAGTTGGTCTATAAACCAACAAAACTCTAACAACTGGCTCTACATTTCAAATTATAAAAGCCCCCACCATGTCATCGAAGGCTTATCTGGTTGTTACCAACATACAACTCTTAATCCATGTTGGACACAACAAAAAGCCTATATCAAAAATAGGTTTTTAATTTCTCTCCCACTCCCTCTGTCTCTCGATCTCCCTCCCTTCTATCTCACTCTCATAGTCATCTCTCGATCTCCTACTCTCTCTGTCTCTCCCACTCTCACAACTTTGGTCTGTAGCCAAATAAAAATCTCTTTATCTCTCTCTCTCTCATTCTTCTCCCTCAGTCTTTCTCCTTCTCCCTCTCTCGTTATTTTTTTAATTTTTTTTACAAACTTATACAATATTAATTAGATAGTATAAAAAAACTAAAGGACCAACCACTTGTACAATCAAGTTATAAATTTCTATCAAGTTGGTGTAAATTTCATTGTAAAGAGTTTCTTGTGAATTTTTATCAAATTGGTGTAACGATTTTTTGAACCATACCAAGTTGGTCCTATGTTCTTTTATACAGTCTGATTAATACCATATAAGTGTGTAAGAAAAAAAAAAAGAATGAGAAAGGGAGCGGGAGAGAAACAGAGGGAAAACAACAAAAATTAAGGGAGGATGAGAGATCGGTCGAGAAAGATAATGAGAGAGATTGAGGGAGAACGATAGGTAAAGAGAGAGAGATAATGATAGAAATTGATAGTGATAATGTAAATACCAAAATCGAAAACCAGTTTTATTTATTTTCAAATCACATAGTTGTTGAGTAGAGAGAGACGACTGTGAAAGAGAGAGTGGGAGGGGAGAGAGCAAGAGGAAGAGAAACTAAAAACCCTTTTTTTATTTTCCAATCACCCAACATTAAAGGGCAATTTTGGTATAAGATTTTTGCTGTGTCCAATATGGATTAAGAGTCCCATATTGGTAACAACCACATAAACTTATAATGAGATAGTGGGGGGTTTTATAATTTGAAATGTAGAGCAGGTTGTTAGAGTTTTGTCGGTTTTAGGACCAACCTGTAGCCTAATTTTAAATGTACAACCTACTCTGACTATAATTTTACCTAATTTAAAACTAATCCAAAATCAAGCTATTTTTTATCTAGATGGTGAGTCAATGATCCAACTTTTCAAAAAACCCATAATGCCATAATTGAATAATAAATATTTAAAAAATGATAGAGCACAAAAAAATAAAATTGTACAGATTTTGTAGAAAACATTTGAGAACATTTTCAATGTTATATATTCATCATATTAAATAAAAATAATTGTTAAAATAAAAGTTAATTTTATTTATGATAGAATATATATATATAATCTCATTATGTTGAAAATCCTATATTTTTTGGTGTAATATGCCCATGTAATTATGTCATAAATCTATTGGTGATTTACCATATCCATAAATCCATTCAAAATTTTAAAATATTCATTATTTGTTTGTAATTTTTTGAATAAAATATTTATTTTTTCAAGTTTAGTATGAAAGAAATATTTTTTTAACTAAACATATTTATTTTTTAATTTTTTGTAATTTTAGATGTTTTTCCAATTTTTAATTCATAAATCCATTAAAATTTATTGTAAAATACTTTTTATTTTTTATTTTTTTGTAATACTTATTTTTTTTTCTAATTTTTGGTGTGATCTAACCATAATATTTACCATGTTGTAAATCTATGAATGATCTACCAACATCCATAAAATTATTTTTCTATTAAATTTTACTTTTTTAATTTTTATAATAAAAATAAAATAATTGTTTGAATAAAAAATAAATAATTGTTTAAAAATTATAAAAAATATTTTATTAAATATTTATTAAACTTATATTTTATAGTTATAATCTTATTAAAGAATACATTATGTTGTTTCCGGTTTCCATATATTAATTATGACATTTTTAACTAAAAATCTCTAAAGATGTAATTTTTATGTATATAGTTTTTTAGGCCATCTACACCGATATTCTCAACCTACGATTGAGTGAGAATGGCCAGCAATGCCCTATATATATAAATCCGAACTCGTACGAGATGCTCTCCGTGAGGAAACAGATTCGTTCTCAATAATACAAAGTACGGGAGTGGGAGATGTTTTCCATGTACACTAGGACATGTAGTGAGGTTAGTGTGAGGAGCGATATAAGAATGGCAGATCAGCCGGACTCAGCGAATCCATGACGCGACGGAATCACGGAACGTTAGACAAACTGCAACCACGGTTTGGAGTCGGGACTTCGATGGAATATTCAAACTTGTGGTATCCAACATGCGGCAAGTGTGTCCCGCGGAGAAACCCTAACCCATTACTCAACTCATAGCTAAGTAGTAGCTAACGCCAGCCCTAAACTAAAGAGTTCCACACGTGAGAAAGGCAAAGAATGGAGCGCCGCAAAAACTTGTTAACACATACACACGAGTGTTCTCGCTAGAGAAGTTCTTTGTCGTCCGTTTTTCTGCCACGTCATCGATCCGGGAAAATCATGTTTCGACGGCTGAGATCATGGTTGCAGAGCCACTGCTAGAACTCAGAGAAACTCCTCTATTCCCTCTTCTCTATCTTCCCCCTGTTTTTTGTAATTTCGATTTTTATTTTCCTTTTTCTTTTTTTCATTTTTATAGAAATTTCTGTGAAAAGTAGAAAAAATAGCTTGTCTGAAGATGAAGATCATGGAGGAAGGAACTGAATTTGAGAAAGAGAAGCTTAAGATTTTGAATGGCAAAAGCCATGATGTTTATGCTGTTGATGACGAGGAGGAGGAAGAGGACGGCGAGGAATATCAAGCGGTCGGACCGAAGAACGATGGGTTAGAAGACGAGGAGGAAGACGGGGACGACGACGACGATGAAGAGGAAGATGATGAAGAGGAAGATGAGGACGATGATGGCGTTGAAGAGGTTCCACGCTCCGCCGGTGCTCCTAAAGTTCAGTCTGTAGATGATGACGAGGATGATGATGAGGATGACGACGACGATGAGGATGAAGATGATGATGGCGAGGGCGATGGGGACGATGACGACGATGACGACGAAGACGACGACGATGACGACGATGAAGAAGGGGAAGAGGAAGAGGTAATACTATTCCATCTGTTTTACTTCCATTTTCTGTTATTCTCTGTTTTAATACTCCGAGTCTGAGGTCTCCTCCTGCCTCCTTCCTTTTACTTTTTTTTTTTTCTTCTTTCTCTCTGAATCTGAATCTAGGTCTCCTTCCTTCTCATTCCGTTGTTAAATTTGATTTTTGGAGTTTTCTTCCCTTTTTTAAATTATCGTGCTTATTATTGATGGATCTTCTGTGGTTTACTGTTTCTTCCTAAAATTTTCATGTAGTTAGTTTCTTTGCAGTGTATTTAGCCCGTAGACCGTGTTAAGAGGAAGGAACAGTTTTCATCAATCATCATTGCTGTAGCTTTTTATGCTTTATATTTGTGTAGTTTGTATTACATAAATGCTTTTTAGGGCTTTTCTGTTCAGTTTGTTCATGAAACGGGCCTATATATTTGGGGATTTTGTTCGAGTCTGGAAGGCGAGATGTAAAGAACCATAGATTTAGATGAAAGGGAAACTTTTCTTGAATATAGTTGATATAGTCTTCTCACTTTATATTTTCTTCTATCTCTTCAAGCCATGCGTAGTTTGATGAATATGCACATATCCTTTGGTTAGTATTGATAGTCAGTTTTTTTTGGAAACTTATCTGTTTGTTTTTTGTCCTCTCTTACTGCCTTTTACTTATTATTATTACCCCACCACCTGGAAACGGAAAAAGGGAAATCATTCTCTTTGTGTATTTATTGGGTATCGTCTCTGTTTCCCTGAAAGTTACTTGGTAGTTGTAATTTTTCCTTCATGGTTTCAGTGTTGTTTTTGTGGCCTTCATCTGCAACTCCCCATGAAGACGATCATCGTATGCTATTTAAAAAGTTGTTAATATTTTTTCTTCTGCTGATTTGCTTGATCTGAAAAGAAAATTAAACGAATGGGCATATTTGATATTTGCTGAGAGAAAATAAGGAGGACCAAGATGACTTTTGCAGTACGAGTCCACCATAGTCCTACCTGTGGTAGTGTGGTGCACATGCAAAGGGGTTCGGGATCTGACAGGTCTGACTCACCTAAGAGATCTCCTTTGGCCAAAATTTACTAGTGAATGCTATGAACCTTCTGATCTGTGTACTGTTATGTTATCTATGACCATGCAAAAGAATGTAACTAAGCTTATTGATAGGACCCTCCAGCCACATGATAACTTGCCATGAGATTTTTTATTTTTATTTTTTATTTTGTTCTTGATGGGATCCTAACCCCCTTTGCATGTGTGCCACTGGCAAGATGGATGTTAGGTCACTGATGTGGTGTTCCTCTTCTTCTAATTCCTGCATTTGATTTGTGTTGTTGATGAGGATCTTATCTAGTACATTGAAGTCTGCCCCATATCTAGCCACCATGTACCCATGGTTCCATGATTTTGGGTTGTTTTGACTGGATGGTTAGGGATGTAGTCTGTCTGTTGGGATGTAATTTCCTGGTACTTATTTTAGGCTATGTTCCTTAAAATTGTTAACTTTTCTATGCTATTTGGATTTATGTTTTTCTTTTATCCAGCAGTTTATCTTTTGTAGCTTGCCAAGACACCCATATGCCAGAACAAGTCATCACTGTTATTAGGAATCGTGCCCATCTTTCCTATTTTACTACCAGTGCACTGGTATTTGACAAAATTTTTTCTGAGCACCGTATATGCTTTATTCAACATTTCCTCTTCTTACTTCACCATTTTGATCTTTACAATTCTAAAACAATAGCCCTGATTTATTTGTTTAGATTTTGCCTAGCCTCTTATCTCTCATAGATATCCATCCATGGTTTCTTTTCATTTTTCTTTTGAAGAAGAATGTTCATTACTTAATTAGTAGTTTTTCCTTACTTTTTCTATTCATCTATTGGTATGTATTGTTCCTTCTTTTTATTGGGGAAGGTATAGTCGTATAGGTTTCTTCAAAGTTCAAACTCTAGTAATCATATTTTTACCACCAGGGTGAGGCTTATGACATCTTCTAGGATAAACAGTAAAGTAAACTAACTAGATTCTTGAACTAACCCTCAGATTCAGTGCATAATCACAATCAGTTCAACATATGCTTACAATGGCATAGATATGTGTAGATCCAGTTAGTGGCAAATGTTTCTCCTCTTTCTCTTTAGTCAAAATCCTTAACATTAGCATTTTATCTGCTCTTAATACTACCCAAAGGATTGGCTTTTGTGACCTGAGCAATTTTTATTCTCTGGAATAATTTAAGTCTTTTTTCTTTTATGCTAATGACCCCTTTCTCATTCAAACTTGGAGTGTTTTTATTATAGCTTATAAAGTTGCCCTCATCTAGCAAGTGACTTGTAGAAAGAAATTACTACTGTGGCACTAATTTCACTTATGATTCTCAGACCTTGTTTTGCTATAATGAGGTTTCTATTTGTGATATATTTTCCCTCATATTTATATAATTATATTTATTAAGAAGAAAAAAGAAAATTATTATTTTTTCTCTTATTTAGCATTGCATGCTTCAGCACCTATAACTATTAATTTTTTTCTTCCCTCCTTTTGTGTAGTTTCTTGTGCTGAAGGGCTGTTGACATCTTTCTCTTCTGAAGCTCTTTCTTTTTTGATCATCCAGTGGTTAATTTGTTGAGCATGCAATGCAATATAGTAGTTTAATCCATTTTGGACGAAATAACATCTAATGTGATCTCTGTGAGCTATCTAACAGATCGTTGGAGCATCTCACCCCTCACGTCACCGTATCTGCTTTTACACTTTTATAGGGTGTATATTGTAAACCAGCACTATCGATTTTGCCATTTGAAGCATCCCCTGGTTCATTGTTTCGGTTTTTTCTGAGTGTGTTTTCAGTATGTTTCTGACCATATTTATCTATTGAATAATTATACAGGAGGATATGGGAACAGAGTACCTTGTCCGACCAGTAGGTCGAGCTGAAGACGAGGAAGATGCTAGTGATTTTGAACCAGTGGAAGAGAATGGGGAGGATGATGATTTTGAAGATGATGATGATGATGATGATGATGATGGAAAGGGTGAGGTTTCAGCAAAGAGGAAGAGGTCGAGTAAAGATGATTCGGATGATGATGACGAGAGGCCTTCCAAGCGATAGGACAGGGCTCTACGGGTTGAAGACTGACAATTCAGTCCTGCGTCATGGTGTCTCCTTTTCAACTCTACAGAACCTGTTTGTAGAAGTAAACGACGTTTCATGGATTCTCTATTTTCTCTCTCTTTTTCTTTTCTTCTTTTTTTTTTTCCCTTGTGCTGTCTGTCATGGTTGAAATGTTTGGGGGTTTTTTGGGTGAAAATTCAAAATTAGGCTAGGACTGGTTTGCCTAAGTTGATACTATGTACTGTAAGGCTGTAAGCAGTTGAACGATTTATGGTATGTAGATGTAAACGGTTTAGAGTACATTACCGTCAAGTAGTTCAGTTTTTCTTGTCTAATTCCTTCTTGAGGATTTGGTCGAAAATGAAAACATGGTTCCTCAGCTCGGTTGTCCTATTTCTCCTTTTTTTTTTTTGATTGGCTATTTCTTTCTTTTTCTTCCTTGTTATTCCCATAATTCCATTGTTTCAGGGTTGCTATTCGAGTTGGCCCGAGTTAGGGCTGCAAACGGTGTCCAATTATCGCAATTTGAATCTGGTCCTATTAAGGGTGATTTGAATTTGATTTGTTTATAATTGGACCGAATATGGATTTACTCCTATTTAAATATATATGTTCATATATACTTAAAATTTAGGGAAAATTCTCGATTAGTATCCTTTAATTTGGGCCTAGTGTCACTTTGGTCCCCGAACTTTAAAATGCAACAATATCTAAACTTTTAAAACATGATAATCCAGTACCTACCGTTAAATAGATGTTAATTAGGTGTTAAATGGCATTTGAAAAAAAACACAAATGCCCTTCGAGTGTTAAATTTTCTTTATCAATCATTTAAATGTTGACAAAAAATTAACAGTCCCATTTGAGTTGGCATTTGTGTTGGGATCATGTTTTTCATTTAAGAAAGTTGGGATCACATTTGAGTTGGCATTTTGTAGGGATGATCATGGGTCAGGTTGGGCCGGGCTTTGTATTTATGATAAGGGCAATAGCTTAGGCCTGGGCCCGGCCTGACCCGGGGTTCCAGGCTTGTAACATAAGCCCTAGCCCAGGTCTACATGGGCCTGATTCCGGGTCAATGTCTTTCAAATATAAAGCATTACATATCTATAATATTTTGTATAAATGACATGACATGCATATAAACTTTTATTTATATATTATATATTATCAAATATTATATATAATATAAATTATACATGTGATGTTATAATATTTATATATAAAATATATAATATAATGTAAAATAACATGTATACATTATACACAAAATATGTAAGTTTAAATATATGCGGGCTGGGCCGGGCTGAAATGATCACTCTTAGCATTTTGGTGATTTTGACTTTCTTGAATAGAAGAGGCAAGGATTTGAGACTGTTAATTTTTTGTCAATGTTTAGATTGTTGATAAAGAAAATTAGATGACACTCAAAAGGCATTTTTGTCCTTTACAAGTGCCACTTAATGGTTGATTAACAACTAGTTAACAACATGTATTGGGTTTTGAAAGTTTGGGTACTGAATTATTGCATTTTAAAATTCGAGGACCAAAATCACACTAGGCCCAAATTACATGATACTAATTGGTCTAAATGTTGTATTTTTATTAAATTGTATTCCTTATCCTGAGTTCGCTTTTTAGTTTTTACACTACTTGTAACTTTGGCCTCTAGGTTGGGCCCATTCAAATTCTGACAAAAATCCAAACCATGCCCACTCAAGTAATTTGCACCACTTTTTAGACAAACCATAATTTTTATGCGCCCAAACAACTGGTTGGGTTTATGTACATAAGCTGGTATGTAGGGCTAAAGTTTAAGATCTACCAATATTAGGATAGTTAGAAATAATTTTTGACTCTTATAGTTCTAAGCGATATTGGCGAAATTAGAACTGCAAAGGAATCGGATCTTGTTTATCCAAATTTGATTTATTAACAGTTGGTTCTGATAGAATGGAATCTTATCTATGTGATTTATATCGGACTTAATTGTATTGACATGTTGAATAGAATTAATAAACAAAATTATTTAAAATTAAGTGAAATGTTATACACTACAATGAACTAAAATTAGGAACCGTTTGGCAAGTCTTTCTGGGAAAATCTTCTAATGGTTCTGATAGTTAAAAGACGTATTGAGCTTTTGCATTAAGATCTGAGCGGCCTGAAGCTAGGGGTGTCAATTGGATTGGATTTGGTCCAATCCGGTCCAGTCCATTACAAATGGACTTGGTCCAATTCAGTCCAATGAATATTTTGGACTGGTCTACAGATTGATCAATCTGTTCAAATTCCTATTAATTTAGATTGGTTTCAACTCAAACTTGGTCCATTGACAATTACGTTCTTATTTTCTATCAATGGACCAAATATTGGCTTAATCCAATATAAATTCATTATGGACGGACCAAGTCCAATCCAATATATCATATTGTTCCGTCCAGTTTGTCCAAATTCAATATGTCTTATTGGTCCGTCCAATCCATCCAAATGGATTTTGATTTGAACGATGTCCAACCCAAAACCGGTCCATTGACACCCCTACCTGAAGCCCGTTTGGTTAAGGCGTGTCTTTCCGCAAATCGCCCTTTTTGTGCTTCTTGTGTCTTTTCAACGTATCAGCTCGATCTACCGCGAGCTAAATGGGAAAAGAACGAATTGCGGTTTGCCAAGCTTGTAAATAACTGATAGATCGCGCAAAAAGATACGTCAAACGGAGCCTTAATTCTTAATAGATATATTATAAATTTTAAATATGGGTTCTACTATGATATTGGAAATACATGATATCAATCAATATTATAAAATGCACAAGGGTAAGTTTAATTGTCTAAAAGACATGATACTAAAAGAGTTTTAATCAATCAAAACCCCTATGAAATTTGATAAATACCACATCATTAGTTATTATTATGATACTAGTTGATTGTTACAAGTGATACTAATTGATTGATTACAAGTTATTCCGGTATCATAGCCGAATTCAATTTATGCCATATAAATCAAATACTTGTCTTGGGTTTTGTGCAATTTATAAATATGATTAATACTTTTAGGAAAATTGTCTAAAACTCACCATGAATTTTTAACATTTCTCTTAAACTCACCACAACTTTTCAAAATGTCTAAACTCACCATGTCGTAAGTTTTTATTTTCTAAAACTCATATTCCGTTAGTCCACCGGTAATGCTTCTTAACAGAGGTGACCATGTTAGCACAAATAATTATTTTTCATGACCAAATTACCCTTGAATGGTGAGTTAGAGGAAAAATTCTTTTTCAGTTTTTGATTATCTTGTTTTTTTTTGCATTTTTAGTGTTTTGTTATAATTTCCAATGTTTTTTATAATTTCTGTTTTTTTACATTTTTCTATTTTCTACAATATATAATTTTTCCTATATTTTTGTTATTTATTTACAATTTTTGTGTTTTTTCTATAATTTTTGGTGTTTTTCTACAATTTTTATTTTCTAATTTTGTTTTCAATTTCTATAGTTTCTATAATTTGAAAATAAATTTTATTTTGTTTGCAATTTTTATATATTTTTATATTTTTTGTAATTTCTATGTTTTTTATGTATTTTATATTTGAAAATATTTTTTTGAACTTTTCCTTTTTTAATGTCTAAATATTAAAATGGTAATATATTAACACATGTTAATTTATTTTGTATATATTTTATATTTTTCTATGAAGGTTAAAATGGTAGTACATTAACACCCGTTAGTCAGTTTAATTTGAAAAGTTGTAGTGAGTTTAAGAGTAATGCTGAAAACTTATGGTGAGTTTTAAACACTTTCTCATACTTTTAGGATACCGATTAATTGATTACAATTTATTCTAGTATCATGGTGGAACTCTACTCATATTATTCTCCTATTTAATGGTTTACATGCGGCCCATAAAAGTTAAATCTAGATATCATGCACCTAAGGCCCTGTTTGATTTGCAAGAAAAGTGGTCTAGAATCGAAATCGGAATGGACTTATTTCTATTCTGGGATCTCATTCCCCTTCTTGCTGGAATGGCATTTCCCATTTGAGGGCCCTGCCCTTTGAAATCTCACTCGTGCTGATTTTATTTCCATTCTCATTCCCGTCTAAACGCAATAGACCCATTCCGATTCCAAATAAACAAAACGCATCCTAAATAAAAACTTAAAGTTAACATTTATACTTTGCAGTGTACATGCGTTTGGCGGGAGTCGAACCCGGGTCTGTTGCTTGGAAGGCAATTATCCTAACCGTTGGACCACAAATGCTTCAATATAGTAAAGAACAAATAACTATTTCTAATTTGAAATAACAAGTAAAACTAATACTCCTCAAACGGACCCTAAAGGGAAGGGATGTATTTATACATGGACTCAAATATAAAGGAGGGGAGCGGTGAGGAGTTAAAAAGACTGGGACGCTTTAAGTAATTATCAGAAAAGTGAGACAACACAGTAATTCGGAAATCGGGCGGGGCTCGATTTCTTGGAGAGAGTCTTTACTCTGTCTCCCGCTTGTTTGGGCCTGTTCTTGGGTTTTATTGCGCACTCTGTATGATCAATCAAGGATTTTCTTTCGCATTGGGTTTTATCTGCTCTTTACTTTGTCTCCCGCTTGATGGATGATACTTCAATCTCTGCCAAAATCGCTAAGACTAATGGCGGTATAGCGCACAACTCAGGCATTAACAGATGGAATGGACGACCTTTCTCGCAGAGATAGTACGAAATCCTGGAGAAGATGAAGACTCTTCCGGTTTGGCAGCAGAAAGATGAGTTTTTGCAGTCTTTGAAGGATAATCAGGTTTTGATCTTGGTTGGAGAAACTGGTAGTGGGAAGACAACTCAGGTTAGTAGATTGAGCATGGTTTATGGGTGGCTTGTTCATCAAAATTGTCCTGGATATCTTTTTATCAACTTTGGATTTTTTAATAACTCCTCGGTGCTTAAAACAATTTCATAAATTGTGGGGAAATAGTGTTTCTATAATTCCTTCTTTAGCCTTTCAAGTCCTAGTAGTTGGTGTCAGCACATTTATGATCTATCTTGGTTGATTGGAGGCACATTTCAGTGCTTCGCTTCTGATTGGAACAACATTTCATAATGCAAAGCAAGCCACTATACTTCAGCAATGGGTTTCACATGCAGTTGTCTACTTGGTTACTATCTTAATGATAATGTTCCTAAAATTCCTCGGTAACATCTTGGTTATTCTTGGTATCAAGGGCTTCTTCGTTGGTAGTCTTATATAGTGGGAGTCAACTAGCTTGATCATTATTATTTATTTATTTTTTGTATACTCCAGTTTAGATATTTAACAAAGGCCAATTGGTATTCTACAGATTCCTCAGTTTGTTTTAGAATCTGTTGGCATAGAAGCTCCAGACAAACGCAAGAAAATGATGATTGCTTGCACCCAGCCTCGTAGAGTGGCTGCAATGTCTGTTTCCCGTCGAGTGGCAGAAGAGATGGATGTAACAATTGGAGAAGAAGTTGGTTACAGCATTCGTTTTGAAGATTGCAGTAGTTAAAGACTGTTCTAAAGTAAGACTCTATTCAACTCCTTTGTTTTGTTTCAGCATTTGTTTTTGCCATTTGCTACTGTATAATTGATTCCTATCACTTAGCAGGTATCTGACTGATGGTATGCTTTTAAGAGAAGCTATGACAGATCCACTCCTGGAACGCTATAGGGTAATAGTCCTTGATGAAGCTCATGAAAGAACTTTGGCTACAGAGGTTCTATTTGGGCTTTTGAAGGAAGTTCTCAAAAACAGACCTGATTTGAAACTGGTAGTGATGAGTGCAACTCTTGAGGCTGAAAAGTTTCAGGGTTATTTTTATGGGGCACCACTTATGAAAGTACCTGGAAGGCTTCATCCAGTGGAGATTTTTTACACTCAAGAACCTGAGAGAGATTACCTTGAAGCAGCTATTCGGACAGTTGTCCAGATACACATGTGTGAACCTGCTGGTGACATGCTTGTTTTCCTTACTGGAGAAGAGGAGATTGAAGATGAATGCCAGAAAATATCAAAAGAAATTGCAAATATGGGTTATCAGGTAGGGCCGGTGAAAGTTGTGCCATTGTATTCCACCCTTCCTCCAGCTATGCAGCAGAAGATATTTGAACCTTTCCCACCTCCACTGAAGGAAGGTGGCCCTTGTGGGAGGAAGATTGTGGTGTCAACCAACATTGCAGAAACATCCCTTACTATAGATGGCATATTTTATGTTATTGACCCTGGGTTTGCAAAGCAAAAAGTTTATAATCCCCGAGTACGTGTGGAATCCTTGTTGGTTTCACCAATATCAAAGGCAAGTGCGCATCAGAGAGCAGGGCGTGCTGGAAGAACACAACCAGGAAAATGCTTTAGGCTATACACTGAGAAGAGTTTCCACAATGATCTTTAGCCGCAGATATATCCGGAAATACTGCGGTCAAACCTTGCAAACACAGTGCTCACTCTGAAGAAGCTTGAAATTGATGATCTTGTTCACTTTGACTTGATGGACCCTCCTCCTCCAGAGACACTGATGAGAGCTTTAGAGGTACTGAACTACTTGGGTGCACTGGATGATGATGGAAACTTGACAAAGCATGGGGAAATCATGAGTGAATTCCCCTTGGATCCTCAAATGTCGAAGATGCTTGTTGTTAGTCCTGAATTCAGCTGCTCAAACGAGATCCTGTGTATTTCAGCCATGTTATCAGGTACAAATGTGAACTATACTAATTTTTTCTTTCTCTTGGATCTTATTTTAAGTCTTCAACGTACAGCTGGGGTTCCTCTTGGACTGATCTACATGTATATCCATGTTGGTAGACATGTTTTATGCTTGCTTGCTATAGCATATCATATAGTTGCTTTTGTGCATAGGATCCTACAGCACAATTTATATCCTATGCATACAATTAACAAGTCAAACATGCAATGGAGCTTGCATGTGTGCAAGTACCTTCGCATGTCTTTAGAGTTTACTTTGTCCTGTTTGGTTGTCATCAGCAACTGCCTTGTCCAGGTTCCATGCCACTGGTTGGCATGCACCGTAAGAAGTTTTTATGTTAGTGCTGTTGCAGATAGTTGCAGTTTCTCAGTATTCTCTCATCAAGCAAATGGTGTCGTCTCGCCTCTATGCATCTTCTGACCTACCATGGGCCTCCTATGTGATAACAATTTCTTTCTTTAGTACCCAATTGCTTTGTACGGCCTAGGGAGGCGCAGAAATCTGCAGATGAAGCTCAGTTTGGCCACATCGATGGGGATCACCTCATCCTTTTGAATGTATATCATGCATACAAGCAGAACAGTGAGTACCTAACCTTGTGGCTATTATGATAGTAGTTAATTATCAAAAAAATTATGATAATAGAGGGCATTTGATATCCATTATCTTATATTTTTGTCTTTTTGAGATGTTGCAGATGAAAATCCTACGTGGTGTTATGAGAATTTTATCAACCATAGGGCACTGAAGGCTGCTGACAATGTGAGGCAACAACTAGTACGCATCATGGCCCGATTTACTCTGAAGCTGTGCAGCACAGATTTCAACAGCTGTGATTATTATGTCAATATAAGGAAAGCTATGCTGGCTGTGTATTTTATGCAGGTAGCACACCTTGAACGTACTGGCCACTATTTGACAGTGAAAGATAATCAGGTGTGCATCCCTGACCTGTTTGTATTTCAGTCTTGACTAATATTTTATTGTTTTATTCTCTTCACACTGATGTTGGGTCAAAATTTGTATGTGAAGGTGGTTCATCTTCATCCTTCCAACTGCTTGGATCACAAACCAGAATGGGTTGTTTACAATGAATTTGTCTTGACTAGAAGGAATTTCATTCGCACAGTTACAGATGTTTGTGGGGAATGGTATGACACCAACAAATTTCTAGTTAAACATCTGTAGCTTGTTTTTCTGATGCCCAACTCTGTTAGGAATCATGCATTTTTGCACTAATCTAGTCTGAAAATTTGCTTTCTCTGTTTAAGTTATGCTTCAGTTTAGGCTTAGTGTATAGATAATCTAATCTTGCATTTGTTGGCTTTTGGTTTACAAATTTGCTTTGGTCAATCAATTGACCTTAAGGGTATGCCTATTACTTAAGATGCAACATAAATATTTTGTATGAGAGCTGGTTTCGCAATGCTTTCTCCTATTTTTCTTTTTCTTTGGTATCTTTTATGTTGATCTTTTCACTGCTGATAAGATAAGGGACACAAAGGAATCATGTATCTTTTATGTTGCTTTTTCTTTGGTATCTTTCATCTTAGTGAGAAGCTAAGGTTGATTTTTGTCTCTGGTAGGGTAGAATCATCCCCGTAGGATCGAACTAACTTTTCTGAATATTTTAGTTATATCAAGTCCTAGTGCTAAAGATCCATTTAGAAACGTCCAGTTAAAAATAAATAAATAAAAGTTAAATACTTCAATTAGAAATGCTTATATGATGGTATCTACTCCAGTTTTCAAAAGTCCAACTTAGGTTGAAATTGTTCCAGTACATCTTCACGAGATGGTGTTAATTGACTATGATTAGATAATATGGAGGTAGTAAAACAAATAACTGTTGTAAGGTGCTTTATAATCAAAGGTATGAATTAAATGGGAATTTAAGAAACAACACGCCTATAGAATGGTTTAATAAAAACGAAAACTTTACCAGTGAAAAAATAAAGATGGGGGGTTTGAAATGAGTGACAAAATTGGAATTAAGATGCAGAAATCAATACTTCTAGGATCTAGGAGTGACCCCAGTAAATGACCAAGTGATAATAGTGGATAAGATGCTGTTGGAATTTGCACAGTAGGCTAACTATTGCAATGGTAGGGACCAAGGAGTGAGTTGGATGCAGTTTGAGGTCTATAAAAGAGTTAGTGGAAGCTCAGAAAGGAAGACATCAGGATAGCATTTTATAGAATCAACTATGGAGTTGGAGGTGTAGCTCTTCAAGTTGGAAGTTTTGTTTCTTTTTTTCTTCTATAGAATCAACTAAGGTAGCATGTTTTGTGTTAATGAGGCCCCGTGTCTTACATTGGCATCTGATTCAGGAATCCTGTTGATTTGTGCTACTTTGTGTAGCGTGTTCATCATTTCTATTGTTGTTTTGCAGGCTAGTGGACATAGTTCCCCACTACTATGATCTTGCCAATTTCCCTCAGTGTGAAGCCAAACGAGTTCTTCAGAGGCTCTACAGGAAGCGGGAGGGGGATAGGGAGGAGAGGAAGCAATACTTCGGGTACTTGATTTTAGTACTCCTTTTTGGCCCTAAAGGCTGAGATTGCGGGAAATGCTAATCAGTTACTGTGTCATTTACACATTGAGGTGAATTTTCTTTTTTCTATATACGGTGGGAGGTGGTGGTAGAAGTTTAGAACATAATACTCATCCTCTTCCGTATCTTTCTTCCCCCATTTTCCGTTCATATTCTAATGTGATATCACAATTCCCCTTTTACTGGAAAAGCAGTGGAAATCATCAGATGTTATTTTCTTTACTCTTGGAACGTTAGGCTATGGTTGAGGTGAATATGATATGGAAGCTGTAAGATGTCCAAATGTAGTATAATATTTCATCGTACTTTGGTCAATCAATTACTTACATATCTCCGAATGCGGTAACCTTGAATTAGGCGCTCGCAACTGTATGCAGTAAATGCAGATATGTCAACAAAGTTACCCTCTATAGGATATGTTTTACTTTTATACGGTTGTACCCATCCGTGGAATATTGGGAACCCACTTGGTTTCAATTTTCAAACATCAAAGATCAAACCCAGCCTGTGCTTGCATTGATAATCTCTCAGCGCATATTTGCATTTAACTACACACTTCTGGGATTTTTGGACTGTAATCTCCCTCATAAATCTGATTTGCAGCCCCTAGGATGCCCCCTCCTAGTCTACTAGTAGCCCCCGCCCCCCCTATAACACGATCTCACCACCATATCTCGAATGCCCGATCAAGGGAGTTTGACAATTAGGGCAGGAATGGGTTTAAGAAAGGGCTCGGTTGACCGCAAAAGCCTAATTATCGAGTTTTGGTGGCAAGTCACGACGATCAAAGCCTAATTATTATTATTATTATTATTATACGTGAGATCCACTCCCAATGCCTTGAGGAAAAACAAAAAACATGAATTGCACGTTGTTACCTTCACTTTGTCTAGGGTTTTTTTTGGGTAAATTATAAAGATCCCCTTATTATGGGGTCTGTGACAAAGACTCCCTGTATTTGTTTTGCAACAAAGACCCTTTTCCATTAGCCTTCTGTCTAAAAAGGCTGTTATAATATTTTTTAATCCCCATACTACCTTTATAATAATTAGATGAAAAAAACACTGTTCATCTTTCCCGACCTTCCAATACTATCATTCCGTTCCTTCACATTTCTCTCTCCCTTTCTATCCCCCGATCTCTCTTCTTGCCCTTCCCCTTAGTAGCGTTGGGATTGAACCCATTTAATTCAATCCCGATCCCTCTCTCCATTACTGCTTTCTTCAAATTCCGATCTCTCTCTCTCTCTCTCTCCATTTGCTTGCTTCCCTAACCAATTCAAAATTTTCAACCTGTCCTCAAATGCAACTAGATAGGCAACTTCCGCCACTGTGAAATTGCAGCATAATAGGTTTTGAGCGTTCCAGGAGCGCCATAGTTGTTATGACAAAGGTTCTGGAGGTTGGGATTTGCACTGAGAGCGGTAGATGTCAAATCGAGATCTAACGATTTGCAAGAAGTTCTAGCCCTAGCCCTAGAATTGGAATGAGATTTAGAATCAATGGCGGGGAGGCAGGTGTCGGGGAGGAAAATTCAAATGGAGAGGGTGATGAAGGCATCTATGTGGATGTCCTTGGTGGTAACTCCATCGGTAAATGAAGGATTAGTAGCGGCGACGGGGTCTTCAGGTCAGGACATGATGCCGGCTCTGGCTCCGCAAGTGTTCAAAGGGAGGCGGCTCTGGCGGCCATGGTGCTAAGTCCACCCTTCTGCCCCATCTCTTGGTATCCTTCCATGCCTAGCTGCTCCTTCCTCATTTGCCCTCCACATCTCCTCCCTTCGGTGAGATGCTCTTGTGCTGCGAGGCTCTTCCCTCTAGTTCCACTAGGGACTACAGTCTCTCCCTGCTTGGCTCTGGCACCAAGTTTGGTTCTCTGCTGCCTGGATGCCATTCTTCTCACTATCTTCTTTCCTTCACTTAAGAAATCCTCTCTATATAACAAACTACAGCCAAACAACCTTGAAGATGGGAATTGAAACTCGGCTCAGGGATAAGATCCCTGAAATCCAGGCAATGGAGCAAATCCTAGATACAGTCCCTCTCGCCCCCATTCTCTCTTGCCCTTGTGATAACGTTGTCGTGCAGGTTAAGTTTACTAAGAGCTTGAAGTTGGGCGATCTTCTTGGTGATATGGGCATACATTTGTTGTTGGACTATCAAGCATTGCAGTTTCCCATGATTGCGACATTGTTGGCGACGGATATAGAGACGAGATTGAAGACAAAGAAGAAAGGGAAGATGATAAATGGGTTTTTTCCATCCATTCATTTCAAAGAGTTGGGAGAGAGAAAGAATGGGAGAGAACGGTAAGAGAGGGGAAAAGAAAAGAAGAAAGGGAAAAAAATAGATTAAGTAGGTTTTAAGAGAAAAAAGGTAAAAAAAGGAAAATAGAAAAGGTTTAATAAAATATTTTAGTAATTTAGTACATTTCGTTATCTGACTTAACGGTCAAGGGGGGTCTTTATCTCATGGTCATAGTATAAGAGAGTCTTTATCGCAAAACAAAGTACAGGGGGTCTTTGTAATGTATATATATATATTTTAAAAAAGGCGGATCTAGAAAACTAAAGGAACCAACTACACTAATGATGAACAATAATAAACTTTATTTATAGTGGCTAAATGCGGCATGCGGTAGGTGATCAGGAAGGCTGCCGACCTCCATTGCACTTAGGAGGGATCATCGCCTAATATCTCCCCAACCCAAGTGGGAGCGTATACGTCATAATTTGTGACAGTGGGGGTAACCCGTAATGCCTTTTTATCCTTTTTGGGGCCCTACCACAATTGAAAAAAATAGAGTTGGGACAGGTGACAACTCGGAATTGATGTTAATACACGAGAGGATAATGGGGTTAGGTGCAGTGAAATTCAAAATTCTAAAATTCTGAGATGAAGTGCAGTCTACTTAATCCAAAAAAAAGCAACATGCGGTGGGACCCTATAACTAGCATGACGTCAGTCTTACTGACATAATGACACCCATAATTGGATGTATTAGATTATACAATTGGATTACTCATTTACTATTTACTACGGTATCCAAGACACGTAACGAGAGAAGTTGCTTATGAAAATTTCCATCATATCACCGTAACCGGCAGTCTGGCACCGGCCAGTAGAGGGCCTTTTGTTTTGTGGAATTGTGGTTTATTAGTGCAAGGCATCTGCACGCCATATTAGGGAGCAAGCACAATCCTACTAGTATGATAAAAGTCTGCTCCGACTGTTTGATGGTGATGTTCAGGAATCACCTGGAGATGGAGGGAACCATCGTATCCAACAAATGGTTGCCCGGCACCACAAGTTGGGTTCAACTTCAACTACATCCCAAACTGGGTTGGACCATTATACCGCAGCCAATCAACCGGTATCATAAAAAAGATAACTAATCAGGGGGTATTCATCACAATTCTCAGGGTGCTTTGATTGCTCAAAGCTTTTCCGGCATCATATATTTTCCCCGACTCCACTCCAGAGATACAAGATGGCACTATGGAAAAGTGAAAACACGAAAGATCAATTGGACCAAGCGACCGAACAATACAGCGAGGGGGTCACACCGTCACAGTAATCATCCAATAGACTAATAGCGCAATGACTATATAAATCTCCATCACCATATTTCGCTTGGAAATGCTGTTTGAAGAATTCGCTGCCTCAATGGGTTACATGCCAATGTTGTGTGTGGCCCATGATGGAAGTGGCAAACTTGCTCAAAATTTTTACGTAATAAATGCTATAATGAAATTGAAATCATTACAATGGACAAAATGGTATGAAATACTAAGCAAAAACAGCACCTCAAATTGGAGGAAGCTGAATCCAACCTTTCTTATACAAAAGCAGCCAGCACAGACCTCCTCTACTATAACGGCCCACTCTCAAACTTCTTACTTCAAGTGATTTTATCAGCCAGTGCATGCCTCCTGATTATTCAATCTCTGTTGAATATGCAAGAGCTTCTGCCACTAAGATATCCTTTGAGCATCCAAAGCATACTCCAATGTGATTTAGCCCTTCAGGCTTGTAGATTATCTACACAACTTCAATTTCTCAATGCTGCATGTGTTTAAACAGCACAAGTCAGACTATGTATCAGAAGACCAGTCAGAACAATCATTGACCTAATATAAACTTGGTTTGAGTTTTTTTATCTAAGAAAATATGCCATCTGTTTCAGGCATTGTAGTTCACAAGGAGGCAACTAGTCACAATGTGAATATTGAGACAGGCCAAGAACAGATGGCAGTATTTCATGCAACTCGGCACAAGGGGCACCTGCCTCAGGCCACTTAAATTGACATGATATAAAATCTTACCAGTATTTTAGGTATTTGCAGAAATACAAAGGACAAGGAGTACAACATGATCGAGATTACTGCAGCTGCAATCATGTTATACATCAATCTCTTATTGTCTTTACTTGGTACAAAAGAAGACTTCAATGTATTGGTAAGCTCAAAGATTCTGTGTGAAATCTGCAAAAGTAATGTACAGAGAAATTAGATGGTACCAGTTTTGCTTTTCCTATCTCCCTCTAACTTAATAGTGAATGATAACATACTGCAACATATATTGAAGTAGTGAGCATGAAGTTCAGCATTGGATAGTCTGGGATAAGAGATAGCAGCCATCGAGGCTGTCCATCTGGCACGCCTGATCTGCAGGTTCACATAGATCATGTTTAAGAAATAGGAAAGGAGAATATCAACTTGCCCCAACAACTACATAATATTCCGAAGACTACAAAGAAAGCTCATAAGAGATTATCTACAAACTTGGTCTTCCAATGCAGCATTAATCTTTCTTTTTCCATTTTTAGGGGGCAGGGAGGGGAAATCATTTTCAGCCCTGCCCAGCCTGGCCCTGGGCCTGAATCAGGCCAGGCTTGGGCACAACGAGAAATTTCTTTTATATAACACATGTTTTATATGTTTACTTTTATATTATTATATAAATATTATAAAATGATGGGCATCATATATTATATATAACATTTTTTATTTATATAAATTATTATGCATATTTTATGCATGTATTATGTCATATAATATAAAATATTATATTATTATTCTACCAAAAAATCTAATGTATTTAATGACTTAGGCCCAAAGCCTAGTCCAGCCTGGCCATGATACCCCTAGGAGGGGATCTAGGAGTTCAAACATGGAAACCTCATAACCAATATAATAAATGACAAACTATAGCTGCATTCATAGTTAAAAGAGAACCTTGATATTCACATCCATGATATTTAAAGTATTTCAATCAATTACTCTAGTATAAGCTGTAAATCACCACAGCTTGTTTCGTGATGTATGAAAAACTTGAATGCATCATTTAATTTGCCGCTGTTAGTCCTGCTTTGACAAGTTTCTCAAGTTACGGGTTCATACATACCTTAACCAGATGTGGATCTGTGAGATGTAGGTCTCCAGTGTAATCTTCCCAAGCCATCTATTGGATTACAAAATACAAACACATCTCATATATTTCTTAGAAAGAAAATGAAAACAAAAGAAAGGGAAAAAGGGAGCCAAAAACAACAAACTGCAAGAGTTGAAAGCTTTTTGCAGTATCTGAAATGAATGCATTACTCAAGAAGATAAATAGAAAAACAGGCTTGAATGGTTGCAAAAAGTAAAAAGCCACTTACGCAAAAAGGGTCAAAGAGTAGCTACGGAACTGCTGAGTAACATTGCGCAAACAAATGTAGACTCTGATCAACAAAAAATAGAAAAGTACATTAATAAGCAATAGTATATGTGAATAATTCAAATTCTTGATAGGTTCTAGGAAAGAAAATGCATACGTTATGGGAATCCATGATGTATAAGGGTGATACTTGTTGTATGCAACCTTGTCCAGTTTATATATATATTCGAACCACAGATATCCCATCTGAAATTTTATAAAAAAGTTATAAATCAGAAATGAAAACTTAAACACCAAAGTTAACCATCACATTGGACAGAGATCACAAGATTTTGCAGCCTACCACTGAACAAACAGTTGCAACAGCTATTTTGATAGATATTCTGCGCCTTGTTTCTGTTTCCTCCAGTTTCTCCATCCATCTCTCCACCTAAATTGACAAAATGCAAATACATTAGTCATGACACAAGGAAGAATCCATAAGAGGATAAACAAGATATTATTTTTTTATCAGTGATAAACAAGATATTATTAATACCTGGAAAATAAAAAAAGATGCATGATTGAACTTACAGTTGGGTGATAGTAAGCATAGATCATCCCAATGATCCATATGTAGCGATCAAGGCCTGAGCGGAAATGCCACTCATGCAAGAGAGGGTACTTTGGTTTTGACGGATTTGGGTCACTGTAACCTGCAAATTTGTATGGCTTCAGCAATTATCCAAGCGAAGATAATGGAAATGAGATTTGGCATGTTACTAACCAAGAAAGAAGGTAAATGGGCTCCAAACCACATCAAATACACCAGGGACTTCCCAGACCAGAATGACCACCATGAAGCAGGCAGCAATTTTTAGTGCTATGACTGATCCAATTTCATTGTATTTGTTTAGAATACCAAGAGCACCATAAACCATAAGAGTGAAAAGGGTGTGCATGGGGCATATGTAGTATAGCATATAGTTGTTGTTAAGGACAATGCAGCAAAATGCTACAAAGAAATTTAGCCGCCACATCATCTGCTTGAAAAAAAGGGTAATTGTCAGAAACAAATTGGATACGAGTAGAAGGATGATTTCGAAGTTGGAGTGAATTTACCTGAGCAAACCTTGTAAGACTGAAATCTTTCCGGACATAATAATAAGAGAAATTTCCGAATCCAGTCATCCACACATATGCAGCAATAAAAATACGGATTGCATTATAGATTTCCGCCGCAGCGAAGTAATGATACATTAAAAATAATACCTGAAGAAAAAGAGTAGTAGGAATAAGGCCCATTTTATAGCATGCCATTATTAACCGACAATGTTGTCCATCCTTATTAAAAAAATTGTAGATACTTAATCTGGTATTGGATTAAAGGAAGTGCTTTACGAACAAGAATTGGTACACAATCTACTTGTATGGGCATGCACTAAGCTTATTGGGGTTGGCCCCTGTAGCAAGTATAAGAGATACGATAAGAGGAGGGGAATGAAGGAGAGGGTGAGGCATCAAAATAATCCAAAGATTTAGCTCTGGTTTGGATTTAGTAAATAAGGGTCTGGATAAGAAAAAAATCAGGGGAAAACATAGATGCTCAATCTGAAGAAGCTATAATAATTGAGAAGGGGTTTGGGGATGCTGAACCAAAACAGAGGAAGAGAGCAAAGGAGAGAAGGAAGGCGAAGGGGTTCCTCTTGATCAAGTCAGGGAAGCAGAACAAAAGGTGGATTTTGAAAAATTAGCAGAAACTCAAGTACAAGAAGCAAGTAAGGTTTTAGGGGCGTATGTCCTAGGAAGGGAAGGATTTCTGAAAAAATGTTCCTTGACATGGAAAAGAGATACCTGCTGAATGAAGAGTAGTTTCAAAGGGGAGATCTGTTCTTTTGACTGTATCAGGGTCTGGGGTTGCTCTGGAGTGTTTAGGAGAGAAGGCTGGGCTATGTAACTTCTTGCCTTGGTTTGTGAGTTTCTGTTGGTTGGAAGTCAGGTTTGGGGAATTATTTGTCTGTACTAAGAAGGGCTAGAAGGCTTGGTGGGCTTGGGTGTTTGACCTTTTTAGGTGATATATTTTAACCTTGTTGTATTTCTTTTTTCTCTCTTAATAATTTTTTATTTATTACCAAAAAAAATATCTGGGACACCGAATTATCTCATTGAAAGTGAATGTCGCGTCTATGATAAAGTGCAGAAATTGCACAAATCAATCACCCAATGTTAGTAAACACTGAATTTCACTCCAAAATGTCTTCTAGCAACTGTTTAGGGTTGTCTTCTATATGAGAGAGTGTAAACAGAAAATAAACACATGATCATGCATAAAAAAAGAGAATTCCAAGAATAAGAAACATGCTGTGTAATTACAAACCTGCATCCATCCTTTCCATTCCTCAGTCTGATGCCTGTTCAGATAAAGTATGGATTTCCCTGAAAATGGTGACTTATCATGGTGGATCTTAAAAGAAGTCATCGCTGAGACAATGATGAGAAGGAAGTAGAGAAATAGGAAAAGATCCCGATTGTAAGTCTGCAAACATAGGTGATGATCAACCAATGAAAATAAGTTAATGCCAAGAAAAGTTGCTAGTGGGCAAATCACTGCTGAACATGAGCAATTCTTATTTAATTGGTGTAACACATTAAAGGCAAAAGTAAAATGGTGTAGAATATGAATTTCAAACAACGGGCATCAAGAAGTATAACACTATAAACTATTTTAACCAGGTGATAATACCTACAAATACCCCACTTTAAGAGTAAATTGGACATCTCTTTATCATCATCATCATCCAAGCTTTAACCCAACTATATGGGGTCTGTTTTGCCATTCCGTTCTGTTTAATGACATTTGTTAAATTATTGCCACTTAAATCATTTCTTACCATACCCATGTCCTTTGGTCTACCCCTAACCCTTCTAGCTCCTTCAACTTGCAACAAGCCACTTTTTCTTATGGGTGACAATGATGGTCTTCTATGCATGTCACCAAACCATTCCGTTCTGTTTAATGACATTTGTTAAATTATTGCCACTTAAATCATTTCTTACCATACCCATGTCCTTTGGTCTACCCCTAACCCTTCTAGCTCCTTCAACTTGCAACAAGCCACTTTTTCTTATGGGTGACAATGATGGTCTTCTATGCATGTCACCAAACCATCTTAGTCTACTTTTCTCTTTTCTCATTTCATCACCTATTGGAGCTACTTCTAGGCTCCTTTGAATGACTTTATTTCTGATCCTATCCTTTATAGTTTTTTCACTCATCCATCTCAGCATACTGCATTTCTGCCACACTCATTTTTTGGACATGTTGTTTCTTGACTTCCCAACACTGCTCCATACAGCATAGCTGGCCTTGCAACTACTTTACAGAAATTTTCTTTTGATCGAAGTGGTATTTGCCTATCGCCTAAAACTCTGGATGCACCCTTTTATTTTGCCCTTCCTACTCTAATCCTATGGGCGACATCCTCCTCAGTTTCTCCCTTGTTATGAATTCTTGAACCAATGTACTGGAAAATGTCACATTGTGTCTCTTGGTCTCCAATCCTATGTGCACCCTGATTTGTACTCCTATTATTAGTAAATTTACATATCATATATTCTGTTTGTTCTACTTATTTTAAAACCTCTTGTTTCTAAGTCATTTATCCATAAGCTTAATTCTTTATCTATAGGAAACTCAATCATCTCCATAGTTCTTTGAGATGGATGCAAAATACAAAGAGTTTGAATTTATTATTTTTTCATGGAAGACCATAAATTCCACCAAAAAAATAATTAAAACCAATATGATTTTGTTAATTAAATCTCTATTCAAGCATAAGAGAAATTCTACTTCTTTGATGAATTAAACCTCACAGTATTTGATCTAGCCAGAAAAAAACAGATTCTCCGATGGAATTTCGTTTATGAGTTAAGTGGGGTTTGATTGCTTGACACTGGAATATGTCCCCATGCAAGAAGTGATGTAGTTTTGGCAAGTAATGAGACACGACCATTCTTATTATCCCTCTCATTAAGATGTTCAACAAGAAACTGTTTTAAACATGCTCTTTGATTGCCAAAATGTGGTTAAATAGATACATAAATTGGCAACATTACAAGGGCCGGCAAAGGAAGAAAGCAGCACCTTTTTTGATTCTCCAAAGACATTTGTACGATCGCATATGTAAAAGTAGAACACGATGAGACCAAATTCAGATCTGAAAGCCAAAAATACTAAATCAGCTGATGATAAATTTTTTATACATATAAATTATAACCAAACTCTTTGAAGGGGTTTCACGCACATGGCTCTCAATAATAATCGATTTTCAGTCAAGAATGATTCGTCCATCAGAAAGAATCTGAAAAAAAAATTCACAATGGCAAGGCATCTTTAACTTATGGTGTCAAAAATCAAATAAAAATTTAAGAAGACATTTGCTTTCTTCTGCAAACCTAGCAAGGTGAGATGTAACAGATGAACTTCGAGCTTTAGGAGAAGCTGATTGGAGATTCCCACTTTCTATTAATGCAGTTTTATCATCTTCCTTAACAGTTTCCTTGCCCAACTCAACCAAATTGATGTCGGAATGCCTGCCTCTACAAAGCAATAAATAAATAAATTCAACAGAGTACACACTTTAGAATCTGCTAGACCCCAAATTCCAAAATTGTAAAAACAAAATATCTAGGAGAACAGATGTGTGATAATCTGGACCTTAAATCTCAACATTGTTTTGGTTACAATGTACACCATTAGGGTGTTCTGACTAGGTCAAAACACATGTATATATATATATATATATATATATATTTGTTATTATTATAGTGTCTATGGGAACTACTGACACAAGTTAGTTTCTAAAACCATGCCCAAGAAAAACACTATATATGAGCAGTATGACATAAATAAATGTGTGTATGCAACATACAAGTACATGAACTTTCATGAGAGCAAATTGTTAGTACATAAATTAGCATGTAAAATTAGATAGAATAACAAGATAATATTTAATGTATTATATTATGACCATTTAGCAACTTGGTTTCTAAGGCTATGCTCTTTTGCTTTTTCTTTGGTGAGAGGGGGTATCATCGTTAGAAGGCCTCTAATGTAGGCAAAACAAGGACTACAATTACAACTTCACACAGGGGCAGCATCCCAGGGTCCTAATTTGGAAAAAAACTGGGTTTTCTGTTATTTGTGACACTTTTAGAGCTACTGTAGCAACACTATGGGGCAGAAGGTATCTTCTGGGGGGGGGGGGGGTGCATCAAGATTTGCAAGAGCTTTGGGAAAGATTAACACCTCAGCATAAATTGAACATTTTGTTCTCATAGATCCCAAGGTTATCTTGAGGTTCCCTTGGCTAAACAAGGTGCATTTGAGGTTTCCAATATGTAATTGAGAAGCCAACCCTGTAATTAGCATCCAGTGTTATTCAGGGGACTAGCCAACTTAATAAAAGATATTTACTTTTGATGTACCAAAAAACACACAATAAGTTTCTTTTATTTTAGTCTAAAAAAAGCAAAGAAAAAAATAAAATCTATATCAACATTATCAGAAGCAACAATGTAAGCACCGGATTAAAAAAATCAACTCACACTTTTGAAGAAATTGAAGTTTTCTTGTATTCCAGAAACTCAGAGTAAATCCATGCCACAATGATAGGGATGATTCCAAGTAAAAATGACACCTGAAATCAATATTCAATTGAACCCCGTTAGGTATAGATTGGATAATAACAAATGAAAAAAAAAAAGATTGATAATAAATAGAACATCAAGTCTCATGGTGCATCTATCCAGGTCTGGACTCCTACAGACATTAGGCATTCTTAATAAATGAACCTTTGATCTATGAACAATAGCAAATAACTAAAGACCACACCAAAGATATATAACTTTAGCTAATCAACTTATGGTCATTAATCCCATATTAACAGATATATGGTCCACTTGTGTGTTGCAATTACATCTTGGGTTTGCACTTTAGGCAAGAAGGTGCATGAGTGCATCTTAGGCTCCTTTTGGGAAGGGTGCAAATACAAATATGCACGGTTCATGAAAATGCAAAGTTGGTTTAGCTTTGCATTGACAAATTTTGTATTCATACCAAATGGTTTTGGTTGTGGTGGATACAAACATGAATTCCAGGACTGGAATCCACCTTTTTTACATTGGTCAACTTTGAGTGCAAAGTGTGCATCTATTTTTTGGATGCAACCATGTCTTGGAATTCGTGATTGCTGTCATTTTCAGTACAAATGTATTCTTACCAAATACCTGCAAAACTGAACTAGAGTGCATATATGTATCAATCCAGCATTTGAGTTCTTCCCAAATGAAGCCTTAATAATATTTCATGACACAGGAGCAGATATATCTGGTCTAATCAAATTAGAAATATTTCTCTCACATTTTCAAAAAAATGAGTGTGGCAGAAACATGTATGCTGAGATGGATGAGTGAAAGAACTAGAAAGGATAGGACCAGAAATGAAGTCATTCAAAGGAACCTACAAGTCTACCCAAAAAAATTAATAAAAGAAGGAACCCAGAAGTAGCTCCAATAGGTGATAAAATAAGAGAAAGTAGACTAAGGTGGTTTGGTCATGTGCATAGAAGACCATCAACAGACAACATAACCTACAAGAAGAAGTGACCTGTTGCAAGAAGAGGTAGTAAGAAATGATTTAAGCACTGAAATATTGGGAAAAGGCTTGGATGATGATGATGTAGCCAACCCCATATAGTTGGGATAAGGCTTGGATAATGATGATGATGATTCATATGATAGAATATGAAGGAATGACAAAAATGCAATGTTGAAAAAAACACACACAAAAGAACATGTGCTATAGTTGCATATGACTTTGCTTTTCCCAAGGAGGGTCTTGAACAACAGACTTTGGTCAGTACAAAGCACTAATCTAATTTAAAAAACTCTATTAGATACTAAGGTAAAGTATGATATATCTGACCACAACTCTATAAAAATGTATAATAGTGTTAGGATTTTTTTTGGTACTTGTATCATGCCTTAAAACATACAGACAACCAGCTGTTATCCTGTTATTATAGAAAGCAGGTTATTGATTTCAATTGTTAAATGCAGTCAATGAAAGGGCGTGGATAGCACAAGTAGAGAGTTTGGAATAATTATTTTTCTTCAGATAAACCTCGGACGCCGAGAACGGTGTAAATTAGAATTGGACTTTTAGTTACCTGCCTCAAAATTTTTGAGCAGTGAGTACACATAAATACGATTCAAGAGAGGTAATGGGAAATAAACAATAAACTAAAACTGAAATAAGATAAAAATTGTACTCCATGGGCAGACTACACGAAGAACTTTCATCTTGACTGGATACGAAGAGGAAACACTAACTAAATACGAAGAATTGTCTTTTCATCAGCCCAATTGCCTATAGTCCGGATTTAAAGATCAAATCCAACAAACACCCTTTATACTCCAGCAACTTTACAACTAAATTGACGAGTTGCAGCTAGTTCTAGCAGTGGATCATAACTTAAATTACTCAGAAAACATGTTCAACAGCTAAAGATCTGAGAACACAGTAAATCAAAATCATCGTTCATCCAAGACGTAGCATACCTGACCAGGTGTTACAGGTGAAGTGATCGACATACTTGTAGAAGAATACCGACCTAGCAAAAAAGAACTCACGGTGAGAAGAGCTGTAAATCCACTAGCATTTCCAGGAAACTAGAAATTAGTGCGTCGGCAAACCAGATCTATCGAAACCCGAGCAGGAAATCTGGTTTTCGCTCGACAGAAAACAATGGAAACCCTAATTCGCTTACAATGCTTAGTGGTACTGAAGCTTAGAAATGTAGGTGAATCAGAGATGCACTGATAAAACAAATTTGGTAGAGAGAGAGAGAGAGAGAAAGAGGGAATTAATCCTTTATTAAATAAAATTTACGTATTAGTTAGTCTGAACTCTGAAGGAAGCGATCGACCGATGTGTTGTTATACCTCTCTCTTTCTCTCTCTCTGCGTCTTAATAATTTCAGTTCTACTAATAAATGAGAGAGGCAAAAGAACTGGATGCAACGAAGTTTGGTCGAGAGTCATTGGTTGGGTCCATGTGGGAATCTCGTTACCGGGCGGGTCGGTATCTGCTACGGTGCTACCAATAAGACGCTCTCAACCCTTGTCCCAACATTCCACTACAGCCGCACATCGGGAACATCTCCCTTCTCATTCGTCGGAGATGTTTCCGATGTACGGCGGTAATGACCCGTTGGGGCAGATTTGGGAGCGTTTGATGGGAGCAGATCTGAACTGTTCCCGTGTTGCTTTCCTTTCACAAGTCGTTGCAGAGGAAATCACAAAACTACCCTTCTTTCATTTTAATCTTTTACTCTCTGGTCAGTAGCTGTGGACTTCGACGTGTTAACCCCCGTTTCCTTCTCTTTTCTTTGACGAGGGAGGGAGGGAGGGGTGAGTGGCTTGACAGCTTGTAGGTTTCTCCAGCTGTTATAATTGATTATTATTTTTTCAAATTTTCTGCTAAGGTTGATCGACGGTCAAGATCACAGTCGTTGGAAAAATGACTTGCCACGTGTCAGGGACTGCAGAATCGCTGACTAATAAAAACTAAAAGAAGAATGACCGTATGTGTATGACATTGTGAATCGTTAATCTAATGATCAACGGTGGCAGAGGTCTGATCCATCAAACTGATTTTGAACAGTGAAACAGGAAATTGATGTGGTTCTGAAGTGTCGGTGTTTTATCTAAAAGGTGAAGAAGTTCCGAGTTCTGTCATCAGTCATCACCGACAAAAATGCCTGGCGGGCCAACCAGGACGACATACCTCCACTTTCTAAATTCTAATCGCGGGGTGAGGCGCGGTTAGAATGTTCGTGTGAGGTCGGTGTAAGGCGTCTTCTGTGAGGAGCAGACCTAGTCTCTCGCGAGGTTGGGTTGCCTCTGAATAGGAATTTGCTCCACACATCGACTTACGGCAAATCCCATGAATAACAGCATAGAAGGACGGGAGATATTCCTAATATGCGGCTGAGACGTGCTGTGGAACCTCTCCGTGGGGAGCAGATCCGGACTCCCTCCTCCGCTATTAATATTATACGTAGCCGACTTTTGGAGTTCTGTCGTCTTCCATCATTTTATTGAAATTTTGAAAGCTGTCACCGCAAAAACGCGTTCATGACTCCATTCGTGATCGATGGAGAATTGGATGATCGCCGAGCGCTACGCCTACTCTGCTTTTGTTTGTATATAATAATATAAAACACCCAGGCGCAGGCAGTCAGAGACTCAGGAGTTGGGCCATGAGTTGATCAATCAATGGTAATGGGCCTCTCAAACCTTATTTCTCTTTAACCCTTATATCCTATGAAATCTGATTCTAATTCTTGTCTGACCTGTCCCTGTCCCTGGACCGGGCTCGGTTTCGGCTTCTGCCAAAATTCTAATGGGCCTGAGACCAAGATAGTGTAAAGTTGAGCTTGAATGGGTGAATCTGATTGTAATTTTAGGGGATAAAAGTGATAGTCAATCGTATGGTATTCATGAAAATTTATGAAGGCTTTTGATTAATCAAAGCTGTTAGACAAAAAACCAATTCATATCTGTACATCTCATGCATAGATAGTGGGTCCTAGTCTTATGATGAGTTCTACTATTAGCTTATTAGGTGAGATTAGACCTGTTTATGAGCTGGGCCCGAACTTGGTTTTTGCCAAATTTGAATGGACCCGGCCTAAAGTCCATACCCAAAATAGTGTACAATTGGGTCGGAAGGCCGGCCCATGAAGCAGATTAGGTGAGAAACAGTTTTGCTTGGGAGAAGATGGCAACTCAAAAATTGGAAGGTTGTTATTATCCAACAAAAAAGGAACTCACTTCTGTCACTGCGGTCTGCTCCCAATTATAATGGTGAAGTAACTGTCAATTATCATGGTGATCCAAACAGACCACAGATCTGCTGCTGAAGCTTCCCCATCACCATCCAAACATGGTGCTCACCGTGAATGGATAAGAAAGTATCCATGGATACACTTACAGCTGCAAATGTCGATTATCAAACTGCTGCCTCAGTCAGTTATAGTAAAGCGTAATTGCCAGGCAAAATTTATGAAAAGTCTATATTTTCTTCTTCCTCGATGCTTAATTGCGGCCATCGCTAATTTGAAATGGGATTATTTAGAAAGGTGATATTTGGTAAGTCTTTATTATGGATGGCCACGAGTTGAGTCTTTAATGAGCTATTCGAGTTTGGTTCGTGAAAAGTTTGGTTTGGTTCGGTTTAAATCGAGTTTTGAGTTGAATTTGAAATCGATATATAAGCTTGTTTGCTAATCGAGTCAAGTTCAAGCCTAGTGAAACTTATCTCGCGAGCTTAGTATTAAATAAATAATTTTTATTATATATATACATACATATATATATAATAAAATTTTTATTTTTTATGTATAATAGTAAATAATTTTTATAATTCTTATTTTTTGTCTAAAAATAAAAATAATAATTTTATACATATAATTTTTATTTTTCAAAAAAACTTGGCTTATAGTTGAACTTGAACCGAGCCAAGCTCGAACTTACAAGCTATGAACCAAGCCGAGCTCAAGCTCAAGCTCAAGTCTCTAGCTCGAGTCGAGCCTGATATTATTCTTGTGAGACAAGCTCAAATATCCAAGTATTTAGCTTGGCTCGGCTCGACTTGAATCCACCTCTAGTCTTTCTTTGCACTTTTCTGAGCTGCAATAAGCTTGAAAGACTGAAAATCGGTCCTTTTGTATCTGATAACCAAAAGCTGGAAAGATAAGAAGACGTGTGTGCGGAAAGACCCGAAAAAGACCAAATATGCCAAATTTCATGATCATTGTGATAGATAGCCTCCAAACATGTTTTCAAAAGCTTGATAAACCGAGCCTTTTACCAAATAGTCTTTGTCTTTAAAGACAATCCCCCAAAAGCTTATGTTTTTTTGGCCAGTAAAATTATTAAAAGATTCTTCTAAAAATACTTGCCAAATGGCGCCATTACTGTCTTCTATTCCTTGCTGAAGCACGGAGCAATCTTAATCAAGGATCGAAATTTCGCAATGAACTGTTGATACAATATTATTATCACAGAGTAATCTTAATCAAGGACCGAATTTCGCAATGAACTGTTGATACAATATTATTATCACAGAGTAATCTTAATCAAGGACCGAAAATCAGTGAGCTATTGCTAGGGCTTTGGGATACCGACCCTTTTGAATAGATTTAATATATATATACGGTAAAAAATCAGGCCGATACGCTCCATCCACTTTAAGCAAGCTGGTGTACAGCCATATCTTTAAGCAAGGTTGCTTTACTCACCCTCTCCAAAGTCTAATCTTTTCATGAATTCTTCTCTGCTGAGAACTCATCATTTAAAGCCTGCAATTAAACGGGTTTGAACCAATTAAAAGCCCCTTTTACCTCCACCTACCTATATCAATCCATTGAATTTTTTTTTTCTCCTTGAATGAGCACCCCACTGATTATATTGAGACTTAAAATATTTTTTCAGGCTCATACTCAACCTGATTTTATGTAGTGGTCAAGGGCTCTTTCGAATAAAGGAAATAAACTCCAATCCATCTACTTATCTATATATCAAGTTACCTTGTACAAAGTGGGATTATGCAATTTGAACGTATCCTGAATTCCTGATTTGTTAAAGACAGTTTTATCAATCCTTCATAATAGTATTATATTGTACTTGATTTACCTCTTAGGGTTCCATTTGGAAAGAGTACAATACAAATATATATAATATAAAACCTTTTATATATATATATATGATATTTTTAAAACAGTACATATTTGTATTTATACTCTTTCCAAACTGATCCTAAATTTCATATAATATTGCCCTTAAGTAGGCAGTTTCATTATTGATCAATTCCCATGTCTATGCTATACATATGTATAAAATAAATGTTGAAGGTATAAATTTGTCAATTGTATGATTAGTTTGAGTGTTGTTTTATTTCTATAGTGATTGTAACCTTATAACATTTTGGTAAGAATTGCTAGAACTAATCCTCAATCCTCATCAGGTAATACAAAATTGCAAAACTCATGATGCAAAATGTTTGTTTTCCTGTTGAATTCATTATTTGGTTAGCTATGTCCTATGTGAGTTAAGGGAAAGGGGGAAAAGTCAACCTTTTTGAGATTTATACAATGAAAACCTGATGATTTTGTTCTGGACTCTATAGCTAGCTTGCTTATATGAAAAAAAGGGTTTTCTCCCATTAGGGTTGTTGCTTGGATTTATTCCTTATATTCTTATAATAGATGGCACCTGCAATAAGGTGGTTAACACTTAATAACTTTTTCAGTAAGTTATTTATACATACATACATACATACATACATACATACATACATACATACATACATATTTACTTATGTGATCAAAGGCTCAAACAAGTCTAATTGTTCCTTTTTTTTCTTTATTACCTGTTTGAAGGGTGATTGCCTTGGCGGCAAAGTAAATTTTCATGGGTGGCCGATGCATCATTAAATCCATGGTGCACATGCACTTATCAATGACCACTATATTATTCTTGCAGCCTTTCCCTTCTCCCCTTTTCTCTTTCCAAGCTTGGCTGATAGATTTGTAAAAATGGTTTATTTAGGCTGTGTTTGGTTTATCAGAAAATAAGAGAAACATGAAGTAGAAGGGAAGTTATTTAAAAATTTTCATAAAATTAATTCATTAAAACACAGCCTTGCGTTATTCAAAAGTCTTCACGCTTAGGTCAAGATAAAGGGTCCATATAATTGGCCTAGTTGTTGCTACATCTCATTATAGGCCTTTTTCATGCAGTAAAAGCCAGCTGAATGAATCCCTCGTGGCAATAAAAGTGCAAATTGGTGTAGACATAGGCGTGGATCACCATGGCCACACATCATTACCACCCCACAACAGAGGGGATCCGGTGGGAAAAAAAACTGACATCAGAAAATTATAAGAGCGACCAAAAGGAATCATGCCTAAAGCTTGAATCTCCTATCCACGAACTGTTACTAAGACACACATCTTGATAAGAAAAATAAGGGACTTTTATGGCAAAACCAAGCCTCCTCAGGAAGTTTACAACATTCTAACACTCTCACCGTGACGGATATGACAAAAGAGAAACTGACCCAAGGTCTCAAGACAAATTCAGAATGTCACAAGTGATATGGCAATGTTTGGAATCAATGTTTTTTTCAAATAAATGTTCTTTGAAAAAATAGTGCTGAATTGGCATACTGTTTTGTTTTCTAATGTTTTTTTTTTTTTTTTGAACTATTATTGCCACATTGGCACTTTTTCTCATCCCATCACCATAATGGAAATTTTCTTAAATTATCCTCACTGTAACTCTACCCTTATTATTTAATTATTATCTTACAGTATCCTACTATTTCTGATAATTATCATCGTTTTTAAATTGTAACGAAAATAATGAAATATCAATCATCCATCTTTCCTCAAACGTCACAACTCACGTGCTGAACTGGATACCTAGAGACCCACTCGGTCCTTGCAACAGGTAGAGGAACACAGCTTGCTGAGCGGCGATGATTCCCCTGTAGAGAGGCGATACAAACGATGGTTTCTCTCTAAACCCCCTTGTAGGGTTCAGCGACAATTGAGAATCATCTTCACGCAGGGTGGACTCCGGAGATTTAGTGGACGGCAAAGCAAGGCGAACGTAGGGCGGAGTCAGGTGGACTCGGTGGCTCCATCTTCACGTAGGGTGAATGTAGCTTGCCTTTTTTGGATTCCTAGCTCAGAAAGGCAGATGACAACCGAATGGACGACAAAGCCGAACCGTATTCACTGTAGCCTTGTCTTTGCGTAGGCGGAGGTGATGGTGGTTCCAACCGAGACTCCCTCCATTCACAGACAGCCCTCTTTTTGCTCGAGGTCTTTTCACTCGTCTTCGTTGGAGAGCAAGATGAGCTGAAGCAGGTTCTTGTCGGAGAGCAGGATGAGGCGGTGAAGCAAGACGAAACTGCTTGGCCGTCTAGCAGTACGTCTCCTTCGAAAATACCGGATGCTGATACCTATACAATTTCCTCGACGTCCAACTCGTCCCACCTGCCTTCTCTCAAAACCGATTCGATCCACTCATCTAGGTGTCCTCCCCTTCTGCCACCGGAATCTAACTCCTTGAGAAATAAGAAGACGGTTGAGCAACAATAGATCCATTTCCGGCCTCCTCTTGTTTTTTCATCAAACCAACCTCCCGGCCAAGCTCTCTGGTTTTCTTGATCAATAAACCCTCCCTCACCATCACCTTAAGCATCAGAGGAATAAGCACAATGAGGTAATGGAAGTGGCGTACTGGCGTAGGAAACGAGAGCAGTGAGGATTTTGAGAACGGTTAAAGCGTTGGGGTTTCCACTATAGAAGGACCCTCTCACATGATGTCCTCAGCCTCCTCAGAGCTTTGGGGTTTCCACTGATGCTGTGCTTCCTCTTGAACTCTTGAACGAAATGGTTCACCATTTGGTTATCAAAAAGTACTCCTCTCCAAGGCGAGTATCTCCAATAGTGGCCTTCACCTCAAAGATAAAATGTACCAAGCTTGGGGAAAGCAGGTCAAATCCCGTTCAGACTACTGACCCGGTAAGAATGTAGGCATGAGCTTGTTGGGGTTGTAAGAAAGGAGATGTGGTTGGGTTTAAATGGTTCAAAACGAATGGGAAGGAGAGAGAGAGGGGGGCAAAGAGTAACATGACAAAGGCAACCAATTCTTTCCTCCTCTCTCCATTTGTTTTCTCTAAAACAATCCCTTCCGCTTCCCTCTCCCTCTCGTCTTAGTCTCAAGACATCCAACTTGAAATAACAATGTCAAATTTGAAGAAGAAGAAGAACAGGAAGAAAGAGAAAGATGGTGGGAAGAGAGAGAGAGAGGTTGGAGGAGGTAGGGGCTGCGGGGTGAGAGGAAGGAGACAAGGGTAATATTGGATTTTAAAAAAAATTTAAATGTCACTGATGTCACGTGTGCGGATTTTGACAAAACATCAGTAAACGTTGACAATAGGAGTAGAGTTAGCCAATTGTCAAAAAAAAAACTTAGGAATACTCTACGACAATAATTAAACAATAAGAGTATAGTTTGTCAATTAGCTAAGGGTTTCTAAATAAACGCAACTTTTTGGCTTGAATATCAATAAAAGATAATATTTTTATAAAATAACCAAAATAAGGTATTTTTTTTTTGAAAAATATAAAGGAAAGGCAATGACATTGTTCATCGTCTTCCTCTACCTTTGTATTTTTTGGTTGTTCTGACTATTATAATGGATTGAAAATTTGTAGAAGCATCATCAGCTACTGGCTTCGGTTATGCTCTGTAAGGAGGGCCTCCATGGTCTTGACTTTGCACTTGCAGAAGTAGATGTGGATGGCGTAAATGCTGTCCCTGTTCTTGGTCGGTGTCTTTCATGTCTAGCTGTCTGACTAATATTCTGTAAATCGCTCTTCCTTTCTCTTATTTCAGATCCTAAACCGTGCAAGTTTGAGTTTGTCGTTCTTGGTTGCCTTTGGACGGATTCCGTCTGGCTCTTTTTCATGTTTGCATACCTTTTAGCCCAGAGCCCTTTCATAACCTCTTCAGAGGTGATGAGTCTATAGGCTTGACCAAGAACAAGAGTATTAGTAGGGCGGAGTACTTTAACACGCGTAATATGGATGGCATCGTCACTCTTCTCCTCCTTCTTTGGGAGACACAGTGTGACTATGAGAGTGACGTAGTGACCTAGGTTCGTTCTCATGACCTCACTAGCGGTCACTGACCAATACAATCTCTCTACTCTCCCACCAGGATGTTGTATAACCAATGTTGTTGCATCTATAGCCTAGCAATTCCCCATCTCTCTCTATCTCTGAATCTTTCAAACACACAAGCTCGCGTAGAAGAATAAGAAGAAGAGGAGGAAGAAAGAAGATAGGCGGGGAGGGTAAGGCTGAGAGTGGAAAAAGGACGTCGAACAGTGTCATTGCCCTTCCTTGATATTTTTCAAAAAAAGTTACCTTATTTTGGTTATTTTATAAAAATATGATCTTTTATTCATATTTAGGGTAAAAAGTTGCCCTTATCTGCTAGAAACCCATTAGCTAAATAGTAGGGGTAGTTTAAGAAATTTTCCTTTGTGCTAACAATAGTAAAAAAAAGGGATTGTAGTTGATAAGGGCAACTTTTGGGCCCTAATATCAATAAAAATAATCTTTTTAACATAATTATTAAAATAGGCTAACTTTTTTTTTAAAATATCAAATAGGGGTAGAAACACTATTCACCTCCTTCCTCCTTCAAACCACCGAACAAATCTCCCCCAAGGTTAATAAATATTGATTACAAATCTCTACTTTTTTATTCACCCTTATAGTTGCTAGCTTGCTGCAAGCAAAAATGGTGAAGCCCACTCTTGCATTTTTGCATTTCATTATGTATATTTCGCTTATCCACTTAGCATACTCATAGACCTCTTCCAATCCCGATTTCCATGCTTTAATGGTGTTCAAAACTGCTTCAAATGCCTCTAACAGACTTAGTAGTTGGAACCAAACCGCCGATTTGTGTACTTGGTACGGTGTTCCATGTATTCTTTTAATTGCTTTAGAAGAATAACTCATAGCAGTTCTACTTTGAGTTTGGAACAACTTAGATGTAGAGAAGAAGAAGAAGAAGAAGAAGAAGAAGAAGGAAAAGAGAATGAGAAAGAGATTGGAGGTGGGGAAATTTGTTCGGCAGTCTGGAGGAAGAAGAAGATGAACATTGTTTCTGCCCCTATTTGATATTAAAAAAAAAGTTAGCCTATTCTACAAATTATGTTAAAAAGATTATTTTTATTGATATTAGGGCCCAAAAGTTGCCCTTATTAGATAGAGTCCCCAAAAAAAGGAGAAAAACCAACTGAGGATAGCCCAATTGGTGCACGGATGAGTTGTTCCAACGGTGGTGTGGTTTCGAATCTCGCTATTATCATCTCTATAAGAAAAGAGCGGTTGATGTGATGTTGTACTATTCACTTAAAAGAGTAATAACTTCTATAGGGTGTTAGACAACGATAATAATAAAAAATGGGAGAAAACACCAAAAGAAGACATCTTTTCATACCACACATTTTCCCATTTTCAATACATGGTTTGAGAAAAGTTTTTCCAAAAAAAAACATTTTAACCAAATATCAAACTTGGTCTGAAAAAACGGATTTGATGAGGGATACTATTTAAAAAAACAACATCGATTATAGTGGGGTAAGCTTATAACTATGCCAATACAACATTCCATGAATACATGCTCCGATGAGTAGTCAAACTTGAAAGTTACATCGAAAAGCTGAAGCATAACTAATTTAAAAGGCCCATTCAAACAACCTTTATAGCCTCGCATTGGAATATCTCTCCATGAAATAAAACACATAAATATAAATATAGAGATATTCAAAGGATGTTAGAACTGATCTTGCACATCGAATGAAGGCAAATGGTTATGTTCATCATCATAATTGATGGTGTGCGATCTGGTCACTCCTAGCTGGAAGTGGCTGAGCTCCTAGCTGGCGACGGAAGAGAGACACCTGTGAAGAAGAAGATGAAGGATCCCGAGGGGCTCACCCGGCGGGAACACTCCGATGGTTAAGTTAGTAACTTGAACTGAAAGCTGTGAGAGAAAGAGAGAGAGAGATGTAGATAAATCAAAGAGCTAGAGTGATGATCACGCAATACCTTCGCCCCTGGGGGTCGGGGTCCTTATATACTGGTCTTCTAACATGTCAGGTGTAACTGCCTTCGAATCCCTGCTACGGCGATCTGCTGTCAAATAACGGCTTGGAGTGGCTGGCCGTTATTTGTCAGAGCTGTGCTGGCGGGCAAAGGTGATCGTTGTAGAGTACGGTCCTGCCAGACAAGAAACAACCTCCAGGGTTGGCAGGCACGACGCCGCCAGGCGAGAGACGTGGGTGTAGTCTCCAGGTTTGGCAGGTACGGTTGTTAGGCAGAAAATCCCCTATGATACGCCGAGCTGCTCTGCAGCGAGCTACCTTACACCGAGCTACTGGTGATGCGCCGAGGTGCTTCTCCCGATGTAGGTCTCCGAGGTAGCCTACTTAAGTTTAGGCAAGAGCGAGCTTATCCTAATTAGGGAGGCTGACGAGCTTAACCCGAGGTGTCTTCAGCTCGGGATGCTTCCTACTTGGGAGAGCCTTAGCTCGGGGTGCTCCCTACTTGGGAGAGTCTTAGTTCGGGGTGCTCTCTAGTTGGGAGTCTTAGTTCGGGGTATCGGAGTACCATCTTATAGCGAGCTGCCATTTGCGGCGAGCTGTCAGGGTTATAGTGAGCTCGTTACGCTGAGTTGTAACGAGCTCGTTATACTGAGTTGTTACTTATGTCGAGTCATGTCCACGTGTCCCCTTATCATGAGGTCGGGCCAAATCACTCTCCATCAATAATCAAATAAATAAGGAGGTGAAGATCCATGAACACACCCAAAAAGCAAAAGAAAAGGCCTGAATGTGAGGACAAAGGGGCCGATGATCCAAACTGTCCTAGCAAACTTGCAACTTAATTAAATAGATGATTTCTTGCTTTCGCACTTCATTTAAGTATTAGGTTCAGTTTGGAAGGAGTACAAATATAAATTTATAGAGTACAAAACCTTGTATTTTGTATTAATTTGTATGTATTTGCACTGCATATATTTTGCATTTGTACTGTTATCTCATTTATTCCATCGTATTTGTAAGGCCCAAATGAGTCATATAATTAGTTATACTTATACACCACCCAATTCATGTTTTTATTTATGAATTTTTTTAAGATGATGAAACCCAATTTAGTTTTGTGATCATAACATGAATCTTTGGGGTTATTGGGTTATATACACAAACTCACAAAGTGAAAAAAATAAAAAAAAACATAAAGAAAAAGGTTAAAATACTTAAGCTATTCCTATATTTTAGAAAATATCTTACTATTTAAAAGTATTCTCAAGTATTTTAGCATCGGTTAAGTAAAAACAGTGTGCCTAATTCCATGCAAAAATTGATTTCAATAGTTATTTCGGCTATTTCAAAATTATGTCGCCTATTCAACACCTAAAGGAAATTTGCATCATTTTACATGTCATGTATTGTTGATTAACAATTTTAGACTAAATTGATAGTTTTTAGAGAATTCAAATACTGCAGTGATATGTTTTTTCAAGTACTAAATTGAGAGACTAGCCCAAAGCACAATGGGGTTTGGGTTAATTCCTTCCTTTGCATAAAAAAATATTAATATACAATTTATCAAAAAGAAAAAAAAAACTAGATAAGGAAGAAAGGACAAATTTGGTCTATTTATGGGCCCATCCCTCCATCCCTAGCATCTGTAATTCTGTACCATCCAAACGCGTGCACCATGGAATTTGGGATCCTTTGCAGCTTGCAGGTAACGGCCGACGGCGTATGAATTGATTCAATCAAAATCTATTTTTTTTTAATGTACCAAAAAATATCAATTTATTTTTATTTTATTTTGATTGAACTACCATTCTACCAAATCTAAGGGGCATTGTGGTAAATTAAAACGGCAACTGCAAATGGGCCGGACTCCGGAGCCCGGGGGAGGAGCAAGGTTTGGCTGAGCAGTAATTTTAATTTCACACTTGCCTAGTTGCCCACTTACAAATTCATCACTCAATCATTTCCCTCTCTTCTTCTACACCAACAGACAATCGACTCTCTCGTTTCTTTGAGGGATTTTTACAAATACGGAGTAATCGAGAGAGAGAGAGAGATCAAGTGACAATGTCTCTTCGACCCAATTCTCGAACCGAAGTTCGCAAGAAATCCTACAAAACTGGTGTCGATGGAGACGAGGCTCGGCGGAGGAGAGAAGACAATCTCGTTGAGATCAGAAAAAACAAACGGGAGGACAATCTCCTCAAGAAGCGTAGAGAAGGGTTTCTTCAAGCCCAGCAACCCACCGAGCTTTCTCAAGCCGCCCCGGGGATCGAGAAAAAGGTATCCCCTATTTGTGTTCAAAAACTCGGTAACTGTTTGTTTATCGATGGTTGGTGTTTTAATCTTTCCGATTTTACATCTTCTTACAATGTTTCCTGGTTCTGCATTTGTTGGTGCTGTATTTATTTTATTTTTACTTCTATGTTTTTTGTTGTGCGTTCTGGAGTCGATGTGTTATTTGGGAAATGTATGACTTCTTCTCTTTTTTCCTCTACCAATTGTTTCTTTTATTTCTAAGGATAGAGAAGAATTGAAGCTTTAAAAAAGAAAGAACCATCTTATAAGAAATACCCGACTTGCATGTGTATTTTCTAAATCTCATTGAGAATCTTTATTTTTTTTTCAAAATTTTATTTTTAGTATTTTTTCAAATTTCATTTTTTATAATCAAATGTAAGAGGGAAAAGAAGGTAAAGTCAACAATGAGAATTCATTCTTCTCCTAAACCCTCAGGGAAGTTAGTAGTATCCTATTCTACTTCTGAGAAGTAACAGTATACATTGCATCCAAAATGAGAGATATCCTTCACTTCCTACTCTTGTTTTAATTAGCTATATTGTTGGCACTCATTTCTGGCTCTTGGTGTTCTCTGACAGTTGGAAAGTCTTCCTTTAATGGTACAAGGAGTATGGTCAGATAATCCTGCTTCACAATTGGAAGCAACCACTCAATTCAGAAAACTTTTGTCAATCGGTATATTTGCAGTTTAACAAATTGGAAATTTGGCTTTTTTTTCCTTGCTGTTTATCTGATTATTTTGTTGAATTTTGGTTCACATATTTATGCAGAGCGTAGCCCTCCTATTGAAGAAGTAATCAAAGCAGGTGTTGTCCCCCGATTTGTTGAATTTCTTGGAAGGCATGATCTGCCTCAACTACAGGTGTGAACTATTTGTAACCACCCTTCTTCTTTCAACTGTGTATTTTATGCAAGGGACTGTATTCTAACCATTTTTAGATCTGATTAAACCTTTTTGTGCAGTTTGAGGCAGCATGGGCTTTGACCAATATTGCATCTGGGACATCAGAACATACACGTGTTGTCATTGACCATGGTGCTGTTCCTAAATTTGTGCAGCTTCTTAGCTCTTCAAGTGATGACGTTCGTGAACAGGTTGATTTTAGGCTCCTTCATTTTTGGTCCTTGTGTTGGACTACTTGCGTTATGTATATATGTCTATATTTGTAAATATAACAGATATTCCTACCATCATTCTCTTGAACAGGCTGTATGGGCTTTAGGTAATGTAGCAGGAGACTCACCTCAATGTAGGGATCTTGTTCTTGGTCATGGTGCACTCATGCCATTACTGGCTCAGTTAAATGAACACTCAAAGCTATCTATGCTGCGGAATGCTACCTGGACTTTATCCAACTTCTGTCGTGGAAAGCCACCGGCACCATTTGACCAGGTGGGGTATTTGTAGGATTAATTAATTCTGCTAGGACTAGTTTTCCATAATCTCTCAAATATTCATATACATGCTAATTTACTCTCTCAATTTCCCTTTACCAGGTTAAGCCTGCATTGCCAGCCCTTCAGCACCTTATTCACTTGACTGATGAAGAAGTTCTAACAGATGCCTGTTGGGCGTTATCTTATCTTTCTGATGGCACAAATGATAAAATTCAGGCAGTAATTGAGGCAGGAGTTTGTCCACGACTTGTGGAGCTTCTCCTGTAAGATTCTATTTACGTATTTTTAAATATGTAGTTCATACTTCAGAACTGTTTTAGCTTCTTGCATGATAATTTTTGTACCCCACTCCAGAGAGCTGGTTTCGCTTCAGTTATTTATGTTATGTTTATATTCCTGAAGTACTTAAATTATTATTACTGAATAAGTTTTTTTTTTTTTTTAATTTAATTTTTCATACCAGTCATCCGTCACCTACAGTTCTCATACCTGCTCTTCGAACAGTTGGAAACATTGTCACAGGAGATGATGCTCAGACTCAGGTATCTAGTTTATGTACCCGGGATTATAATTGCTTCTTCCATTAAATAATCATAATGAATAAATTAAGAATTTAGAGATTTCTTACACACACTGGTTTTGAAAATAAATTATCATGTTTATTTATACTTATATCTAGAAGGCTTTGTAGCCCACTCCTGGATCTCAAATTATATTAGCAGATGTAGATGTTTATGGCTGTCCAGTTGCCTTGTCAATTTGTATCCATTCAGCCAGTTCAAATTCCAGATATTTGTATCTCCTCTTCTCTCTCCCCCTCCCCCCTCCCTCTCTCTAAATTTGGTGGTTCAAGTCATTTCTCTTAGCACCTGGAAATATCTTTTCCCTTGTAATTCCTTCTAAGTTTACAAAACCCTGGACGTTATAGTCATGAATGTAGGTCTAACAGAACACTTTCGTCCTTTGCTGCTTTGAAGAGTTGGATAATATTTTGGAAAATGTGAATATTAGTGTTTTGACACTATATACAAGCACATGTAGTTTTATACTCAAGACAACATCTTTTCTATGTTTTCTTTTTCTTTGTTAAAACTTCGGTGTTATACAGGAGAGTAAAAGGCTTCTAAATTGTCCTAAGCATCATACTTGTATATGGAAGCTCTTCTACAAATACCAAAAGAATATGAATATGCTTTCTTAGAATTGATTACTACTTTTAGTTCTTTAGATAAAATCACATCTAACTTGTTGAGTTGTTTCCTACAAAAATTAATTTCAAAACTAGTAAGACTAGTTTTTTTTAATGAATGAATAAAACTAGTAAGACTAGTTAAAAGCTGGATTAACCATAAAAAAGAATTTCTTGTAATTCACTTGTATGGTGTTTGTATTCTAGCCATAACTTCCTCAGTCATGTCAAAATTGAATGATTTCCAGCTCATTGGACTGACACAATAGTATACCTGAGAGACTAAAAAATCAATGTGGCTTGTCACGTTTTAATAATGTTCAAAATATAGAAAGAAAGAAAAAACTCCAGCACTGATGTAGCAATGAGCTTGAGTCAGGTCAAGTTGAGGTCTGGTTAGCTGGTCCATGATAACGCGTATGAGCTGTTTTGCCCAGTTGGCATGTGGGTATTTAGAAGTGGTCTGTACCAAGTTTCGCCTTGGAGCTTATGAGTTGCAATATTTTTCTTTGATTGTGGTGATATAACAAGATGATTGTGGCCATGGAATTGAGAAAACCTGAGAGACAGAATCTTAATCTCTGTTTTTTTTTTCTGTTTTTTTGATAATTGGAGAACCTTAACCATATAGGCTAAACTATTTAAACTTTATACATAATAAATACAGCCCACAATATCAAAAAAATTACCCATTCAGCATTAAATTCAAGGATAGCTCATCACAACATGGTAACAAGTTGGGTGAGCCATACTTAGGTTCAGGTGGCACACACACACACACCAGCCTGTGATCTTTGCAGCCCAGATGACAAACACTTTGAACAACAGAGAACCTTAATCTCTGTTGTTCAAAGTGTTTGTCATCTGGGCTGCAAAGATCACGAGCTGGTGTGTGTGTGTGTCTCACTTGACCTAATTATGGCTCACCCAATTTGTTACCATGTTGTGATAAACGAGCCTTGAATTTAATGCTGAATGGGTAATTTTTTGATATTGTGGGCTGTATCTATTATGTACAAATTGTAAAGTTTAAATAGTTTAGCCTATATGGAGCTTGAACATATAAGGCTACAACCTGTGTTAATAACAAGATGCTCTAGCCAATTAAGTTAATAAGCTTTTTTGAAATATCTTACTTATTTCAGAATTTGGATTTGCATATTCTTGTGTTTCAAGTTTTCTTTTGATTTCAAAAAGTGGCAGTTTGCTTCAGTCAACTGCAGACCTTGCTTTGTGCCTCAGTTTGAACTTTAATTGTGCTTCGTGCTTTTCAAATACTATGACCATATTGGAGGAAGGTTTTCCTCTTTCCTTGCAAGAACCGGAGTTCGGATTATGAGATGCCTACTACAGATCTTTTCTTTTAAAATTTTATTAGTCCTTTTACTTTTAATGGAGGGGTGTACTTTCTTTTATTGCTGACTGAGTGGGGAATGCTCTGCTACCTTGATTTTTTAAGCCACATTTGGGAGTGCTTCTCTAATGGGTATTCTTTTTGTGCTACTCATTCATAAAAAATGGGTTTTTGTTCTTTTCATGTTGGAGAAGCCAAAAGCCAGTAAAAAAATTGTTTGGTGAAAAAGCCCAAAATGGGCTTTTTGCATAAAAAAAGCCCATTTGTAAAGCAGGGAAAAAACCTCCATTTAGCCTTTTATGAAAAAGCTAGTTGAACAAAAATACTGGTGACCAGCCAAACACTAAGAAATAAGAAAGTACTTTTTCAAAAAACCCATTTCAAAAAGTGGCTTTTTCAGAAGCCCATTTAGGCCAAAAAGCACTCCCAAATGTGCATTTAACAATGTCTTGCTGTCAGGCCATACACTAACATGTATGTAAAATCCTCCATTTTTCTTGTTCTAATGAACCTTGAAGGAGTGAAGTGAGGGGAATTCTTGAGGAAATATGCTGGCTTCTTTATTCAATGGCTTTTTGAATACTTAGTGGAAATTAGAATTTTCTGTAAATTTACTTTAGATCAGGAACCTGTAATTTGATTTGCAATCAACAAGTGAATGAAAGCAACATTGGAATTCTGGAAGAAACTGATCTGCTTGCAATACATATTTGAACAATGACAAGAGTCAGCTTTAGGGCATCCTGGTTGGAAGAGGGTACACCACTAACATGTGTGAGGAAATTGCAACTAATGGAAATTTTCTAACAAGGAAAAACTCCCTCATGGGCTCCAGTATGGGCCCAGAGCCTTGGTTCTCTTATCACAACACAAAAATAAACTAATGTCTTGGGAAGATCCAATAAGGTAACATTGCTCTCTAGTGAATATCAAGACTGTTATTGGTGATTGAAATTTGCTTAGAAATGAAGCTTTATGTATTTGCTCCCTTCCATTGAATTCTGTTACTTATGAATGTGTGTGTGCTTGCACTTGCACACATACACAGAGGATATATTTATACAGGCACAGACATATGTGCATATATTAGTTCTTGTGCATTTATTGTGTACTCTCTGTTGATGTGAAAATAATTTGTGAATTATGTTGTTCAGTATGTAATTGAAAACCAAGTCCTACCCTGTCTCTATCAACTTCTCACACAAAATCACAAAAAAAGCATCAAGAAGGAAGCATGTTGGACAATCTCAAATATCACTGCAGGGAACCGAGGTCAGATACAGGTAAATTCTTGTCATTTGTGCATTTTAATCTAATGATGATTCTACAATGAGGAGTTCCATTAATTAGGATATTGGGGAGCCCATGGCAATTATTTGGTAGTTTCTGCCATATGAGCAATGTTTTATCATAACAATTATTTGGTGCAACGGTTGGGTTGCTCCATTGTGACCTGGGTGACCAGGGTTCAAATCTTGGAAACAGCCTCTCTGTATGCGCAGGGGAAGGCTGCATACATCTGTCCCTCCCCAGACCCCCACATTGGTGGGAGCCTCGTGCACTGGGATGCCCTAATTTTAAGCTATATTAGCTATACAATAACTCAATAAGGTAGTGATCATCTTTCTTTTTACTTATCTCATTTATCATCAATAGTAGGATGGCATTCAAATTTATCTGCCTTGTCTTGTGTAATAGGCTGTTATTGATGCCAATATCATCTTCCCTTTAGTGCAACTACTTCAACATGCAGAGTTTGAAATCAAGAAGGAGGCTGCATGGGCCATCTCAAATGCTACCTCTGGGGGGACCCATGAACAGATCCAGTATGATTCTTTTTGTACCCAACTTTTTCTTTGATATAATTTTGCTTTCTTGATGGGTGCATATAACATAAAGAGAAAAATGATGTAGATTTCTTTGCTACTCATCAAAAAATATTGTTTTCTTTGCTGTTATTACTATTATTGTGGTGGGCAAAGAGAAACTTTGTGGTCAAATTTAAATACTAGAAATTTAGGTATTCATTGGATACAAGGGGCCACCATTGGTGCTGCTATTGTTGTCATGCTATATATTTACTCAGATTTTGATTACTGATTAATACTTCTTTCTTTTTTTTTTTAAATTTTGCAGATATCTGGTTAGCCAAGGCTGCATCAAGCCACTTTGTGATCTTCTAGTCTGCCCAGATCCAAGAATTGTAACTGTGTGCCTTGAGGGCCTTGAGAATATTTTAAAGGTGGGTGAGGCTGACAAAGAGTTGGGAAAGACTGGTGGGGTGAATATGTATGCACAGATGATTGATGAATGTGAGGGATTGGACAAAATTGAGAATCTGCAGAACCATGACAACAATGAGATTTATGAGAAGGCGATGAAGATATTGGAGAGATACTGGGTTGATGAAGAAGAGGAAGAACAGAATCTTCAAGATGGGGAAATTACCCAACAGGGCTTTGAGTTTGGAAACAGTCAGCCCAATGTTCCCTCTGGTGGCTTCAAATTTTGTTGAAGCGGGCAACTGAGCAATAGTTAGTTCCTAATTTTTGAGATTTATAAAAACTGTAATTGTTTGTTTTGACATTGTTTTACGTTCCAAGGGTCAGTATTTTTGGTCTGACTCCTACTAGATTCATCTTGGTTGGATGTTATCAATAGTTAAAGCCTATGGTCTTTTGACTTTCTATTTTTCAGTTTTATTTTTAGTTTTGTTTTAGGTTTTAGTGGCACCAATATTTATTATGGAAGGGGTGGTCCAATGATGAACAATGTTATTAAGCTGCAAAAATAATCAGCTCCTCGTTCATCAATCATTCCTTGCATGGTAACTTGTACTTCTTTTGGAGATACCCAATTTTAAGCCATGCTGCCGTGTCTGTATATGAGAATTAATGTGGAACTGTCTTGTTTCTTTCTGCTTCCATCCACAACACGATAAAAAGAAAAAGGAAAAGAGAAAGTGTTGTATCTACAAAGAAGTTAAGTATCTGTTCCATGCCAAAGGACTAATTGTAAGCCAGAGTAAATTACTACATGTTTTTTTGTTTTTGGCAAAACTCAAGATAAACATTCATTAAGAAATTAGTTTACATCTCCATGCTGTGCTAGGGCCGAAAAAAAGGATTCTTACAACCAACTTGGTGAAGATTCAAGATATTTCATCTCTTTGCCTAGCTTTTCCTGCTATTGTATGAGCTATGATATTACATTCTCTTTTGATATATATTAATATTACTTTACAACTATCAAACAGATCGACAACATACTGAGAAGCTAACTTAGCAAAATCTGTAAAAACTTGAACTCTTCGCAGATGAAAATCTAGAGCCTTCCGCCTGTTCTGGGCCCTGAACGTTGAACCATCAATTGTTTTCCTATTGTTGCAACAACATTTTTGTTAGGAGATAATATCAAGAAGCCAACACCAGTCTGCAAACTTGAGAAGGTTCTTGCATTATGATTAGTCATGCCAGTCTTGCATTATTCAATTAAGAGCTCATAAGGTGATCTTGGGATCCATTTTACATCGAGAAAGAACTTGCCATTTCTCGTTTCCCATATTAATCTCATAAGCACAACCCATTTACCAAAAATCCATTGCAGCAAGTCTTGGTTCTACTTGAAGATTTTGAAGCCATTTATTTGCTACTTCTTGCATGGGTTGTACCTCATAAAAATCTGGGTTGAATCCAATGTTGGCTTGAATCCATACTGCTCTTGCATATGGCCTGAATCTGGATTGAATACAATGTTTCAATATACAATATACTACATGGTTGTATATTGAAAAAGAAATGTTAGGATTTACTGTTATGGGCATTAGAATTTTCTATGCGTTTCGTCATCTTAAAGGCAGAATACGCTCAATCCAACTACTCGCCTTCTGCTTTCTAGCACTCATGTCTCTCATCCTCTCTTTCGTTTCAATTACACTGCTCCATACTCCCATGTCACTATGGATTTTTGATAACATAGAATATATAGCAGGATGATCCTGTTCCAACTTATACAATTCTTCTGCAGCAAAGGCGCCAAGTTTCAAACTAGAATGCAATCCACAGGCTCCCAGTAACGCCCCCCACACAATTATATCAGGCTCAAAGGGCATCTCTTTGATCAATTTCTCTGCTTTTTCAAGCTGACCTGCTCTGCCAAACATGTCCACCATGCATGCGTAATGCTCAATCTGAGGTTGGATCCCATACTTTGCTTCCATAGACATGAAGTATCTTTCACCTTCTTCAACCAACCCTCCATGCCCACATGCTGACAATACGTTTATGAATGTAATATAATCAGGCCTCACACCACTGCTTATCATTCTCTCAAACTCCTCCAATGCTCTCGTTCCGAGACCATGTCGAGCGTAACCTCCTATGATTGAATTCCATGAGACCAAGTTCTTGTCTATCATGGAATTGAAGATACAAAATGCTGCACAGACGTCTCCGCACTTTGAATACATATCAACAAGTGAGGTTGACACGATGACATCAACTGGTAAACCAGACTTCAAGATGCTCGAATGGACTTGCTGGCCCATGAGAAGCGACGAACAACCTGCACAAGCGCTCAGAACACTAGAGATGGTGAAGTGATTCGGTCGAACACCTGAATTACGCATAAGGAGATATAGCTCTAAAGCATCTGTGTACTGGCGATTTTGCTCGTACCCACTTATCATGACGGTCCATGTAACCACATTTCTATCTGTCATTCTGTCGAAATTGAGACGAGCTTCGCTGAGCTTCTTATTGCGAATAAACCCATTAACCAGAGTAGTCCAAGAAACTACATTTCTCTCTGGCATTGCTTGGAAAGTGCTACGAGCCTCAGCTAAGCAACCCAAATCCATATAACCTGATATCAACGCGTTCCATGACGTTACGTTCTTCACGCGAATTTCGTCGAATACTCGACGTAAAGATATCGAACACCCCAAATCAGTATAACCTCCGACCAGAGCTGATCCAACGAAAACGCATGAACCAAACGCTGAACAAACTATACGAGCATGAAGTTGCGGGATCAGAAGTCGGAAACCCGTGCCACAAACGGCGCTCACTACAATCGACAATGTGAACTCGCTCGGAGCCAGTCCAACTCTTCCCATTTGTATGAAATATTGAACAACTTTTTCTGGGTCATTGGTACGTTGGAAACCCAATAACATGGTGTTCCACGAAACAACATCTCTCTTGGGCATCTGATCGAACAAATCCTGAGCAAACCGAATTTGATCGTTTTTAACATACCCAGCAATCAGCGAATTCCAAGAAATGATATTCCGGGCTTCGATATTTTGATCGAACAGGGTTCGGGCCTCATTCAGATGACCACTACGAACATATCCATTGATCATGCGATTCAGGTGGGTCGTCGCGAAAGCATAAATATAGCGAGATGACATAGACGGACTGACGGAGGGCGCCATCGTCACAGGCTCGCAGCGGAGGTCGTATGTGTATAAGTTAAAGATGGATAGACGGGAAGCTCCGTATTCCCTTAATCTAAGCCGTCAGCTTGGGACACAAGAGCCATCAGCAAAATGTCTGATTTTGGTGGGCAGTCCGGATCCAGATTTTTCCATTCGAATCCACACATTTTATCTTCTGGGTTGATCATCCACACGCTCAATGGAGGCATGGAGCATAGCTCACAGGTTGCTCACGGAAATGTCAAATAAAGGATGCTATTCTGATCATCTCATGCAATGAGCCGCATAGAATTTCAACTACATCGGACTCGGTTTTGGGTTCGGATTCATTCAAAATTTATCAGACGCTCAGCCCAACCTGATCCAAGTGTGGGGCGCAGATGTGAATTCAACCATAGCTACGTAGGGTGAGGTGAATGGAGCAAAGCGGGACTGACGTAATTCGGCCCCACTGTGAGCCTTTACGGTGTTCTTCTCTTTGCACTGATTCTTAAGTTTTGTTGGTTCAGAGTAGACCCTTCATTTTTTAAGGTGCAAAACCACTCAATAAAATGTGAAGTCTACATCAATATACTACTATTTGATTAAAATACCCTAATTTTTGAATTTGTTTATTCTATAAAAATGTAATTTGAACAATTAAATTTCTCCTTATTCAAATCCCATTCATTAATTCTTATATTTAAGATATTAACTCCTATTAATATTTGTTGATTCTAATTTTGATTAGAATATACTTACTTTTTAAATTTGGCCCGTTTTTAACTGTGAGAGCACACTGTAATTGAACTACTACATTTCTATTCAATCAATTTTATGTTATTAAGCCTTATGTTTAGTGTATTAACTCCTATTCTTTCATTTAATCCTATATTAATTAACCATATTAAAGAAAAGGAAAACTGTCTAAAACTCACCACAACTTTTCAGCATTTTTCTTAAACTCACCACAACTTTTCAAAATGTTTAAAATTCACCATGTCATTAATTTGACGGTAAACAGATTAATGGGTGTTAATATATTACCATTTTAACCTTCATAGAAAAATATAAATATATACAAAATAAATTAACAGGTGTTAATATATTATCATTTTAATATTTAGACATGAAAAAAAGGAAAATGTTCAAAAAATATTTTCAAATATAAAATACATAAAATATAAAAATTACAAAAAAATATAAAAAATTATAGAAATTGCAAGAAAAATAAAAAAATACTTTCAAATTTTAGAAACTATAGAAATTGAAAAACAAAATTAGAAAATAAAATTGTAGAAAAAACACCAAAAAATTATAGAAAAACACATAAATTACAAATAAATAACAAAAAATACAGGAAAATTTATAGATTGTAGAAAATAGACAATGTAAAAAAAAAAACAAGAAAATTGAAAAAGACCATTTTTCCTCTAACTCACCATATAAGGGTAATTTGGTCATGAAAATTGTTATTTATGATGACTTGGACACCTCTGTTAAGAAGCATTAACAGTGCACTAATGGAATGTTAGTTTTGGAAAATAAAAACTTACTGACATGGTGAGTTTTAGACATTTTGAAAAGTTGTGGTGAGTTTAAGGGAAATGTTGAAAACTCATGGTGAGTTTTAGACAATTTCCCTAAAGAAAAATAAGTGTGACAAAGAATGATTGCTTTTATTAATGATAGAAATAAAATACATATTTAAAGCCAACCTAAAAGTTGCTTTACCATTTTGTAGCAAGTCAACAATTCAACCTTTTAAGACAATGTGTAAACCCTTTGATGTTATACTTAAATAGTAATAATAATTAAAAAAAGATGAAAACTCACAAAAGTATAGAAAAACAAACAATTTTATAAAAACATTTGAGAATTCTCTAATATCATATATTCATCATATTAGACAAAAATAAATGTGACAAATAAGAATAAATTTTATAACTATATAAATATAAAAAAGTTATAAAAAAGATTTAAAAACATATTATTTACTATCATTATCATGGAGGGTTGTATTCTCATTGTTGAATAAACGGGCACCATAATCTTTCTCTTTGCACTATCTGATTTTGTCCTTACAAAATTGGTTCTCACACTGTCCTCACAACAGTAGCAACTATGCATTGATAACATTTCGGTACTTGTATGCAAGGTTCAAAATATCCATACTAGCGTATCGGCCGAATTGAAACTGTTTTTTTAAGTTTTTGTTTTAATTTTTTTTTTCTGAAATCGGTTCAGGGAGGCCGGTTTAGGGGCTCCTCCATCCCCTTAATCGGTCAGACCCCCAATACACCCACTATAGGGGCGTATTGGAGGGGTCCCGGAACGATACATATCGACCGATACGGGCCGATATGTGTCTATACTTTGAACCTTGCTTGTATGTTTTCATCAATGTTTTTGAATCAACATTGACTCGAACGGTTGGATAGATCAGCCCGAAAATCGTCCAAGTAACCGGTTTCGTTTCACTCCTAACCTGTTCTTGGATAAAAAACCATTGACTTCGTCAAAAAACCGTTGACCGGAGCGATTGAACCGTCGATTCATTTGACCCGGACAACAACTCAGTTTAAAAAAAAAAATTGTAGAGGAGAGAAACACAGGACCTCAGATTTGAAATCAAGTTTGAGACACGAACTCAACTCTGAGATAGAGAAGAAAACTACAGTACAGACGTTACAGAGAAATCGATCTCAAATTTGAGATCCGAGAACTCAAATCTTAGATTTGTGTCTATTATCTCCACCGCCATTATCATCGCCGGTTAGAGTTGAATCATCCTCAGCCTCTTCCTTCTTCTTCCCTCCTTCCCTTCTCCTTTTTCTTCCCTCCTTTTCTTTTCTTTTTTTTTTCCTTTCTCCTTCATTTCTTTTCTTTTTTATTTTTTTTCTTTCTCAGCCGACAACAGTCTCTTCTCCATTCTCCTTTCTCATATAAACATATAAATATTTGCCCTAATGCAAAGTTGCAAACCGTCCGAACCGTTCGACCCAAATGGTCAAACTGCTGACCTGGAAACCGATAGTTAGGACGTTCCGTTTCCGGGTTGATTTTTAAAACCTTGGCTTTCATTCATGAGAAGATGTTATAATGCACGTTTGGAAGTATTGTAAAGTTGGTGTGAGGACCAATTTGGTGAGGACAAAATTCTGAACCTTCTCAACCAATGTTTACAGTCAAGGTTCAACACAGACATACTCTTGCAGTTCGAGTAGCTTACTCAAAGCAGCCAAAGCTAAACCCTTCCAAATGGGCCCTAAGGTTTTACGATTACGGTATCACAAGTGCTGCAAAATCTGACGGAGAAGATGGCTTGCATTTTCGCTTCAACCACTCTGACCCAACAAACTCAGCCCTGGATGTTTTCAAGACAATATTAAAGTAAACGCATGGTGTTATTCAGCAAATACTAGTTGTGGTTGGATTGGAAAAGGTCCTGTTAGCTTCAATAGAACAAACTACCCATTGATATCATTACAATAAAGCTTTTGCTTTTAATATCAACAAGGATATAAAAAGAGGTTTCGTCCATTCACACCTTACAATTTACCTCAACTAAAACAAGGGGAGAAAAGGGAACTACCTCGCTACTTTACCAGCCTTCAGCGTTTGCTTTCTACCTTTTCTTAGGCTAGCTGATCTGTGATTTGTATGTCTTCCTTCATCACCATTGTCATTCTCATCATCAACAAGAATAATACCATCTTCAATATCATCATCGTAGTCAATCATGTTTAACTCACCCTCATCTTCCAAATAATCCCCATCCTCTTCGTCTTCATATGCATCATCATAATCCATTTCTATCTCGTCATCGTCCATCCCTGCACGCAATGTGTGGAACTCAGGAGGGGGAGGACAATCTTCTGTGATTGCTTTGTCCCTCTTTATTACCAAATGCCGAATGACCCTTTCATCCTTGTCCAATATGCTCTTGAAATCATTGATCCATTTAGCTTCCAGCTCAAAATTCATCAAAATGTATTTGGCATAACTCGCTTTCTTGATCTTGTATGCCAGCCTCCGAAGACCCCAATCATTCAGTCTCCATATCTTACCCTTCTTCTCCCTTATGAACTCTGCAAAAATGGATTCCAGGAAATGTTGAAAACTTTTCTAAAAGGAAGGTTTAAATCATATATATGAATAGCTCAGTAGCTATACAAACATTTACAGAAGGAAGAGCCCCAAAGAAAACAAAAATGCCATAGATAACCTCCCAATATGTAAAAACAACTTGCAGAAATTTTAAGATTTAGGAGAAATATTCAAGATTGAAATAATTGAACCCAACACATGGGCTATTATTTGTTAACATAGGAAGCAAGCAACATAAGGCTGTAAATATATGGCACATGAATATCCCTTTCCTACTTTAATTTCAGCATGCTTGATTTATTAATTAAGAAATCAGCTGAATTCAAGAACCTAGGCTTTTCAGATCCCTTTTTCCATCATTTTCTTCAAGAAAGGAATGAAAAGGGAGGTTGAATATGTTGAGTGCATGCGATTTATATGCCATCTTATAGGGAAATCAAATTAACCCTCATCACTCTGGAAGAGCCGTCTCAGATTTTCTGGAATACCAGTTCCATAGTCTAATCGAGAGGTGACGACTGTAGACAACGAAGAGGCGATGGGAGGTATGACGACAAGAACTTCAAAGCCTAACGTCGGCGACTGGGAGAGATAAACCCACAAGTTGGAAACATGGCTTAGATTGTCTGGTTTCCGCAAGATGTGGTTCAGATAAAATTTTTGAAAAACCAGAACACTTCTTACGATGAGAGGCGACGATGACTGTAGACGTCGAGAGGCGACGGCTGTAGACGACGAAGAGGCGATGGGAGGTATGATGACGAGAACTTCGAAACCTAACGTCGGTGACCGGGAGAGATAAACCCACAAGTTGGAAACATGGCTTAGATAGTCTGGTTTCCGTAAGATGTGGTTCAGGTTTCCCGGATAGAAAGGGAGGTAGATGGGAGGTGGAGAACTGGCACAATCCGAACAAAAAAGGGTTAGGTTTGAAAAGGAACTTCTCCTATAAAAGCGCGGTAGGCGTAGGGATTTGGCCTGGATTTGGGGAGACAATCATTTGAAGGGAGGGGGATCGGCAATTTCTGGAAATGGAAGAAAGGGGGATGGAAGCCAGAACGAAGTTTCTGAAGGGCTGCTTAGTGGGCTGCTTCGAGAGGAAGGTGGGGGTGGAAGAAATCGAATCTTGGGCGGCAAGAAGTTGAGGGGAGGTAACAGGGGTGAGGATCAAAAAATTAATAGATGACAAATACTTGTTTATCTTCCCCTCTAGGGAGGAGACGGAATGGGTGTTGTACAATGGACCTTGGAGGCTAGGACAAAACTGGCTGGCGATTGTTTGGCCTGCCGCTGCAGCTCTGGTGTCCAAAAATAACAGAGGGGATAGGGAATATCTGTGGGGGTTTTTTAGGGACAGACGATTTGGTGGAGGAGTTGAGAACCTGTGAATGGGTTTGCATCAAGATTAGAACAGAGGGAGAGGTGCCAGAAAAGATTAAAATCGTGACAGGTGATTCCACGTTCTGGATCTGGATCTGGAAAGAGAGAAGACCGGTGGTGGAGAAAAAGAAGAGATCAGAAGGGGAAGAGTATCTAGGGGGACTGAATCCTCGTGGAGAAGCTAGAGAAGATCTGGAGCAGGAGGTAAGCAGAACGGTAATTCTAGAAGAGGAGGTGGAGGATAACACGGAGATCAGAGGTGGTTACCGGAGGGAAAGAAGAAAGAGGAAAGGAAGAGGGGACATTTGAGATCCGTGCCCGAGATGGGGTCAACCAGGGGGGCTGGCTCGGGAATCAACAATCCATCCCCCACCGTGCGATGGAGCCGAGTATCAATGGTCAATGGGAAAAGGAGATTCAAATTTTGAATAAGGACCAAGGAGGAGCGGGATTTTCGAAAGAAGCCTTAAAAGAAACTATTCTGGAATGCTTAAAAGAATTGGAGTGGATGCCAGCAAGGCAAGAACACCAAAGGGGGGGGAACCATTGAATTCGGCAAGCCCAGTAGGAAGGACACTTGGGGGTGGTTCGGGCAAAAGAGAACCAAGGACAATTAGTGGGGAGAACAACTCCACCCCAAACGGTCTAAGCAACCAGATTGAAACCTGGACCCAGCTAGTTTCTCCTCAAGCCCTTCTGGGATCTCGGGAGGGCAAGCAAACCTGGCCACAGGGACCGATGTGGTTAGTCTCAACAAAGAAGATCTTCCTTGTAGAAAGGGATAATTGTGCTCAATTGAAGGCTGGTGTGGAGCGGAGATGCTCAAGAGACCTGCAAAAGCCTCTTCATAAACAAAAGACGCCTTCTAGGGTCTCCAACACCTCTGTTGTGATGGGGGAGGATGTCCAAGCGGCTGAGGTGACGACGGAGATAGGATTAGAGGACTCAAATCCAGAAAAAATTACCCCGTTGGCCATAATTGAGGCTAGAGAGGAAGCTATCCCACAGTTCCATCCGCCGGCCGAAATCCCAATTTATTAGGTACGCAACTTTGTTTTGTTTCAAGAGGGTGAACGAAGAAGGGGAAAGGAGGTGGTTGTGGAGGGGGAGAGGGGTGAGGAAAATGAGGGAAGGAAGAAGGTCGATTCTACTTCAGCCTGGGTGACCTCAAAGCTGTTGGGGCTGGGGAAGTTTTTGGGGGTGTCAATAGAGGGACTGGGGGAGGAGACAGTCAGCTACTTAGAGGGGATAGAGAAGAGGTTGTCAGTAGAAAAAGAAAAAACTGAAAGCTAGAAAAGGGGGAAGCTCTTTCAAGAAAAACAAGGAAATGCTAAGACTCTCGTGGGGTTTGAATGAGAAGGCAGGAAAAGGGGAGGGGGAAAGAAGAGGTAGAGGAAAGTGAAAGGCCGGGACATAAGGGGAGGTGTTCTTACTGTGTTTTCTTTATGGAGTTAAAAATCTTGTCTTGGAATGTGAGGGGTTTAGCTAGGCAAGGGGTTAATAGGGCTTCTGGGTTCTGGGCTCAGTTGTAAGTTTTGTGTCAGGGAGAAGAAGGATGGTGGTGTGCGATTTCCTGAAAAGATGGAGGTCGGAGGTGGTTTTCTTGCAAGAATCCAAATTGGAAGTGGAACAATCAGAAGTATATGGGGAGAAGGGGAAGTTAGATGGATCTACAAACCATCTAGAGTTAGGGAAGGAGGTTTAATTACCATGTGGGATAGATCGAGATGCAAGATGATCAACTCCCATGTTGGAGATTTCTCCATTTCAGTGGAATTAGAGTGGGAGGGGGGAGTAAGGGGTTTGTTTACCAATGTCTATGGCCCAACCTTAAATGAAGAGAGGGAAAGACTTTGGGGGGACTTATCTGATGCAAGAGGATCCTCCACGATCCCTTAGGTAGTAGGAGGCAACTTCAATGTAACCAAATTTTTGGAAGATAGAAATGGGGGGAGAAACAGAGCTAGAGACAGAAGGCGTTTTGCAAACTTTATAAATCAATTTGAACTGATAGATCTTCCACTAATTGGGGCTCAATTTACATGGACAAACAACCAAGAGGAGCCTATCCTAGTAAAACTTGATATAGATTTCTGGTGTCCCCGAGGTGGGAAGACCTATTCCAAAACCTGAAACAACAAGCTTTGCCAAGGCCAATTTCAAACCATTCCCCTCTTCAATTGGTTTGCGGTGGGCAAATCCGAAGGAAGTCTAGCTTTAAATTGGAACATGCATAGTTTGAAGAAGAAGACTTTGTACCTTTTTTGAAATAACACTTGGTCAGAACTCAAGTGGTGGGAACAAGCTCTTACATTTTAGCAAAAAAATTGGGTGCAATTAAGGAGGCTTTGAAATCTTGGAAGGCAGAAATTTGGAATAAATCTGAAAATGAAAAGAGGAGGTGTCTGGAGGAAATTAAAGAGATAAATTCAGCAGAAGAAAGAGGCCCCATCTCAGAGGAAGAAAAGAAAAGAAGACTGTCAGCAAAATTGCTCCTAGACAAATTAGCATATAAGGATGAACTAAAATGGAGACAAAGAGCAAAGGTGAAATGGCTCAAGGCTGGAGATAGAAATTCTAGCTTTTTTCACAAAATGGTAAAGGCTAGAAATAGAATAAATGGAATTGAAAAATTGGAACTGAAGGGGGAGGTAGGGGAATCTTGGCAAGATAAGAAAAAAATGGTTATAAATTTCTTCGCAAAGCTCTTTAAGGAAGATTGGAAAAAAAGACCTCTACCTAAGGGAGTTAATTTCAAAAGAATCTCGGAGGACCAACAAAGTTGTTTGGAAGCTCCTTTTTCGGAAGAGGAAGTTTGCCAGGTGATAAAGAATTTAGATTCATAAAAGTCCCCCGGGTTGAATGGGCTTACCATTTTATTTTATAAAAGTTGTTGGGATGTGGTGAAAACAGATGTGATGCAGGTTTTCCAGGACTTCCATAGAAATGCCTCTTTGGAAAGAAGCTTAAATGTTACCTTAATATCTTTGATCCCAAAAATTGAAGGAGCCACAAATTTGAAGGATTTCAGACCCATTAGTCTCCTAAATAGCTTCTATAAGATTTTGGCCAAGGTTTTGGCAGAGAGGTTGAAAAAGGTGCTGCCAAGTGTGATCTCCCAAAATCAGTCTGTATTTGTCCCCGGTCGCCAAATGATGGACAGTATCTTAGTGGCCAATGAATTAATTGATTCAAGGTTAAGGGAGGGAAATCCGGGTCTACTTTGTAAACTTGATCTCGAAAAGGCTTATGATAATGTCAATTGGAGATGTTTGGACTGTGTGTTGAACAAAATGAATTTTGGGCAGACTTGGAGGAACTGGATTAAAGTCTGTGTCACCTCTCCAAAGTTTTCAGTCATCCTTAATGGCCAATCAGCAGGTTTCTTTAAAAGGGTCTTAGGCAGGGAGATCCTCTCTCCCCTCTTTTGTTCATTTGTATGATGGAACTACTTACAATCTTCATTCAAAAAGTAGGGGAGGGGTGGTGGAAGGGCTTTGAGGTGGTGCTAGGAGGGGAGAAGGTTCAGGTTCTGCAATTCGCAGATGACACCCTATGTTTTTTGGAAGCCAATGAAGAACACTTAGATCTCTTAGTGGGAGTTTTAAGCTGGTTCGAAGTGGTGACAGGTCTGAAAGTCAATTGGAGTAAGAGCAGTTTGATCCCAGTGGGAAAAGTGGAAAATGTAGAGGACTTGGCAGAGAGGTTAGCGCGTCAGGTGGGATTCCTCCCAACAAAATATCTGGGACTCCCCCTAGGAGCAAAATGCACTTCAGCTCTGATCTGGGAACCAGTCTTAGAGCGGCTTGAAAAGAAATTGGCATCTTGGAAAGCTAGATACTTGTCCTTGGGGGGCAAAATTATTTTGTTAAAAGGCTCCTTATCCAACTTGCTAGCATTCTATCTCTCTTTATTCCCAATCCCAAGTAAAGTGGCCAAAAGGATTGAGAGGCTGCAAAAAGGGACTTTTTATGGAAAGGATGGGAGGAGGATAGGAAGAAAATCCACTTGGTAAGTTGGGACAAGGTGTGCTCTCTGAAAAGTAAAAGAGGTTTGGGTATAAGGAAAATGAGGACCTTTAATAAGGCTCTTCTTGGGAAATGGATCTAGAGGTTTGGGTTGGAAAGAAATCACTGGTGGAGGAAGTTAATGGCATTAAAATACAACACAGACAGAGGAGATTGAATCACAACTTCTTCTCCCCCATCCCTAGGTTGTTCGGTATGGAGTAAAATAATGGATATTCTACCTATTTACAGTAGAGGCTTAAGCCCCATCCTTGGGAAGGGTGACAGGCTGTCCTTTTGGAAAGATGCCTAGTGTGGAAATACTACTCTTTCAGAGAGATTCCCACATCTATTCCAGTCAGCTGACCATCAAGATGCAGTGGTTGCTGATTGTTTTGAGGTGGTGGGAAACTCAGTAGTCTGGTGCCCTTCTTTCAGAAGGAATTTTAAGGATTGGGAAATTCCTGCATTGGCTGATCTACTAGAACTGCTCTCTCTTCAACCCTTAAATCTGCTCAGAGAAGACAGCTGGTCTTGGAATTGGAGTTCAGATGGCCTTTTCTCAAACAAGTCATTTTCCACTCACATGACAATGAGTACTGCTAAAGATATGCCTGCTTCCAGAATCTGGAATCCAACTACTCCCTCAAAAATCAATGCTCGAGTGTGGGCTGCAGTTCTAGATAGGTGTTTAACTAAAGCCCACCTATGTAAAAGAGGGGTTCATATCCAGGACCAGAAGTGTATGTTATGTGGTCAAGGAGTGGAAGATAGCAGTCATCTGTTTCTACATTGCTCAATTTCTGATAGAATATGGAATCATTTCCTTGGTTTGGTGGGTCTTGCCTGGTCAATGCCAGCTTCGGTGAAGGAGATGTTGTGGAGCTGGGGATTACTGGGTTTGTCAAAGCTTGCTTCAGATGTGTGGATATCCATTCCAGCTGCAGTCATCAGCACCATTTGGGCAGAAAGGAACAAAAGATTATTTCAGAATATTTATAAGGATCCGGACCTGATTTCCATCTCTGTTGGAAAACTGACTTCTTGGATTCAGCTTCAAAGGGAATCCAGGCTGCTAAATTGGGGGCTAGGCTGAATTCTAGGAGCCTATGGCATCTGTAATGTTGTTATGTTTGGGCTATTTCCCCTTCTAAAGTGTTTAGTTGGGGGGCCTTTTTTTTTTGATAAATATTGGGGGGCCTTTCTACTTTGTACAAGTTTTCTATCAATAAAATTTTACATAACCTTTTCTCAAAAAAAATCGCCACCTAGAAAAGCTAGTTTCATGTAACCAAAAAAAAGAAACAAAAAGAAAATATATCAAAGAAGCCCATGTGAACCCGAGTACAATCTTTTATCAAATATAATTAGGTAAACTTCAGTAGGTTTTGCACAAATACTAAAGAGCAGGAATAGATCACCTTCAACTTTTGAAGTTACACTGTCCACCTCCTCAACATGATCTTCATGAATCAAATAAACAACTTCATAATGGCGCACTGCACATGGAAAAAGGAATGGATCAATTAGTCACCATTAAATTTGTTTAACTAGACATGTCAAAGGAAAGATGCAATTAGAGATTTGTTGGCAGACAGTTTGACTGTTCTTCTTTCTTTTCTATCTGTTTGGTTTCTTATTTATTTATTTTTGTGAGGACGGGGGCCATAACAGACAGGGCATAGCCAACACCTTAACATGATTGGTAAAAAAAGACACAATGCCTCTAAACTTCTATTTAATACTTTCTTGTTTCCCTTGCTTATTTCAGACAAGCGAATGTACATGACAAATATCTTTTTCACATATAATGCTACTTAAGTAAAATAAATAAGCTTCTTTACCTTTTTCTATAGGTATATGATGTTAGAATTAAAAGTATATTGATTACTTTGCAATTACTTACTTCTCTATAGATATGTCTATGAGTCCATGTTTTCCTATCTTGCTGAATCAGACTTCTGGACATGTTTTGGATCATGATTCCCATGTTTGTGCCCATGCAATACTACCCTTAATATCATTAACAATCAATTTCAGAACATCTACAGGAGTCAACTGAGCCCCATTTAAGATCTGCTTGGGTCCAATATGCAAGAAGATCTGCCACCTCCTTATGTCACGTAGGTCATCGGTGAATTAAAACCCACTATCTCTTTCATGTCTTCACTCAAGGTCCAAAGGCTCGAGGGTTTATTTGTATATAATCCCAAATCACCACATTTGGAGCATTTGAATACAATTGTTTCACTTTAGTTTCACATAACAATTGAATTGAAACCACAATGTCATCGTCCAGAAGGGATTCATTTTCAGTTTAAGAGAAAATGAAAATAAGTTTTTGTTTCTTCAAAGTCTGAAATGACCTCATTCTATGTTTTGTTGACATCTGGAAATGATTTTGTTTTATGTGGTGTAACTTGTGCTCTCAAATGCAATGGAAAACAACATGGCTAGTACCTAGTAGACATGTTTCCTATTTTTATTTTAATTCCTTTCTCCATTATTGATAGACAGTTGCTCTGTTCACATAATCCCAAGCTCTGCACTACTAATATGTGTGTGTGTGTATCCTATTTTCCCTCAGGGCATGATATGCTAGTTTCATTTGCAGCAGTGCCTATAGAAAATCGTGGGAGAAAGAAGATAAACAGAGGGAAGTGGAAAAGGGAGGGGGGGCAGAGGAGAAGACAAATGAGGAAAGGTTAAAAATATAGTAATTTCATCTCTTACTGGATCTAGTTCATTATAAAACCAAACATAAAATTTTCTTTATCAGCGGCTAATGATAAAAATAATATGTAATCTTTCTCATTCTCTCATGCCCATAAAAAGAAAAAGAAAAAGAAATGAAGCAATAGCTCATGTCTAAGACAAATTAGGACTTTTAACAGAAAGAAAAAAGGAATTATAACATCCTTACTTCGTTCAACATTCAATTGGCTTTCCATCTGAAGATTCAGGAACTCAAAAAGTTCTTCTGCAAGTTAGCAATTTAACTTAGTTATTCAGAAACCTGTGGATAATGAGAACATTACTTCTCAGAAAGAAAACAAAATTTGTAACAACAACCTTCTTCAGCGTCAGCAAATTCAGGGAGAACTCTACCATCTTCCTGAACTTTCTTCTGAAATTCAAGACAAAAGTCCACCATCACAACAATCCAAAAAAAAAAAAAACAGCAATCTAGTTCTCTTAACCATGGAAATACATGAAAATACAAAAACCCAAAGTAGAAAATAATTCTTCAAGTCTAACATAGAGCAACTTAATGATGGTGATATTAATACTCTCTTCGAATGTATCCAACAAAATTGGAACGTATCAAAAAAAAAATTTAGAAGCGAAAAATCATATATCTGCAATGTGATTAGAGTAAATTTTCAAAATTCTCCAAAAAGAACTGATACTGCACATAGTTTAAGATAAGCCAGTTTACTTCTCGATATAATATTAACCTCGACCTAAAATCATCAAAGTGCAACTACACAAATACCAACAAATAAAGACAGTATACAATTTCAAATCTCATACCCGTCACTCACCCATCCAAAAGACAGAGAAAAGACCAGTTATGGTTATAAGAGCAAAGGATTTCCCTCATAAGGTAGAGGAGAAGACCCCCAATTCTCCTATGCTCTGTAAATAAGTAGAGGAGAGAACTATTTGAATTCTCGAACCCCAAATTCTATAACGCAAATCAAAACTGAGGTTACAACTATTACTCACAAATTATAAGCTTACCACCCAAGAAAATGAATATAAAGATAAAATGAAAAGGCAGCAAGAGTTGTTTCCTGAGCTACAACCTCCTTAAGCAGCACGGCCTCAGGAAATATCCCAGTGGCTTCATCTGGCTTTGGAATGAAGCTATGAGAATCGACTTTATTCTTCTTCTTCGCTTCAGAAATTACTGATTTTCTGCCCCTATCAACGATAGAGAGCTCTTGGGGAAAAAATGAACGTAACGAAGAAACCCCATTTCCGAATATCAGGCAAGAAATATGATTATTGAGAACCCTCTCCCTATGAACACATTTGGAGCTCGTTGAAGAAAATGGAGTTGCAAAGGAGGCTCGAAGGAGAACCTCCATGGAAGTCTGTGGACGAAGCTCAGAAAAAAAAAAAAAAATGATGGCTAGAACTCTTGAATTCGGATATGGCAGGCAGGCAGAGACGTCGCTCTTCGGTCTCTCTGGGGATTCAAAACCCAACCCTTTACGGCTTCAGCGCTTGATTTGATTGGCCTCCTCACAGATCGCGCCCCACAATACATCCCAACCGTGCATTGAGAACATCAACATCTTCCGAATTAATATTGAGAAAAATAAAATTCTTCCCGATAAACGGTTGGGATGTCTTATCGGGTGCGTGCGGGGAGAGCGGATTTGTTCCTCCCAAAAATGTCTTCACACCGTTCTCACGTACCTTTAGCTGTGCAATGGAAATCGGGGGAATGACGGTTCAGCAACCCAGGGTCAGAATTTTTAGGCTCAAAGTAGAGTTTGGATAGGTGTCAGTTCTGAATTGATACTAATTGATAGGCGGATATTGATGTATATAGTGGAGGTTTTTGATATTTTAAATGTTTATAGATCTGCAGTGAAATTCAGAAATCTGTATTGGGCCTATCTGTACTTTTTCAATAATCTCCCTGTCAATAAAAATATATAAATAGGAAATCACATAGCTTCACACCAAGCTCACACTGCATCGCAGTTGTGCATTGGGGACATCTTCCCCTGAACGAGTGAACGAGAACATGGGAGATGTTCTAGATGCATGGCTACAATGTGCACAATGTGTTGTGAGGTTGGTGTGACAAGCAAATGTGATCTCTAAGGAGAGAGATGTTTTCAAAGAATTAGGGTATGTTCCTCACAGAGCACGTCTCACACCACAATCACATCCCACTCTGTAATGGGAACATCTCCCCATGAATAATAAATACAAGTATAGGAGATATTTTTGATGTGTGGCCAAAACATGTTGTGAGGTGGGTGTGAGGCATGCTCTATGAGGAGCAAAGTCGGACTCCTTTCTGATGCACTACCATGAAAGAATGTGAAGATGGTTATGTGAAGGAACAATATGTCCGCACTAACAAATAAGTGTGGATTTCCTACCAACATAACTTCCAACTTCCAAGACCTCATCAACGAGTTCAGATATGCTCCTCACAGTGCATGTCTCACATCGACCTCGTAGGTTGTTTCAGTTGTGTATCTGGAACATCCTCAAAATTGTAAATTTTTGTTCATGAGGAGATGTTCCCCATGCATGGTTGGAACGTGTTGTAAGGTTAGTGTGAGGTGCACTATGTGAGGACAGATCCAAACTCCTCATCAACATGATCTCACAATGCACATCCATACATGGTGGATCCCACTTTTATGGTAGGTCCCAGTTTCATGGTAAGATGTGCGGTGTTGGAACTTGTTTTGCTAGTAGATCCCAACTCACTTCCGATTTAGTCCTAGCTCCACAGAGAGGGGCCGACAACTTCTTGGATCGTGGTGCTACTGTCCATAGTTAGATTTTTTTTTAGACAAAGAAAATCATTAGCTCTATTTGGGAAGCAACCTGCTGACCCGGGTGGTCAAACCATTGACTGTTTGACCCAATGAATGGTTTTTATCTTTTTTGTTTCAATTATTTTTTGTTTTTAAATTGTGATGAATCATTCGTCCAGACCAGACAGTCAAACCGTTGACCTAAAAACCAATGGCTAGAACAGTTTTTGTTCTGAGTCGGTTTTTAAAACATTGATCTCGAAACTCGAAATGACCATAACTGAGTTAAACATATACAAAAGCCTCCTACTCAATTCTATATTAGAGCTTCTCGCTTAGAAGAGGCATTGCGGTCCAACTATCCAAAGTAGTAGCTCTTTTTCAAGCAAGTGTGGCCCATGATACAACAAATGGTGCCCATAGCTACCTCTAAGCGGATAACGGATGCATTTCACATATAAGGCCATGTTTGGGAGTGTTTATTGAATAAGTGATTAAAAACAAGTGCTTATTCGAATAAGCACTTATTTGCATTTGGCACCCAACTTTTTGAAGTGCTTATTTTTTATTTCATATTAGGCGTTTGGTAGTCTTTTTCTCAATAAGCACTTAAATAAGCATTTGTGACTATTTTGTCCTTCATTTTCTTTCAAATTTTACGAAAGAACTTTAACAAAAACACTTTTACAAAAGTATTTTTATAAAAACAATTTCATAGAAGTACTTTTATAAAAGTACTTTTACAGAAGTGCTTTTTTATAAAATTCAATTAGGGATACTTTTGGAAGAAAATTTTGAATAAGTGCATATTATATAAACACTTAAAAAAAGCCGGAAATTTGAGCTTAAAAATAAACCTTTATTTTTAAAATAAGTAATTATTTCAAGCTTATTTCCCAAACACCAATAAGTGTTGAATGGTATAGTCTTGGGCCAAATAAGCACTTATTTTTAAGAACTCGGCTTCAGTCAGTGCAAGGCCCGTTCGAACAGCCCTTATGGCCTTGCATTGGGAATATCACCCTAGATCTTTCATAGAAGTACTTTTATAAAAGTACTTTCAGAGAAGTACTTTTGTAAAATTCAATTAGGGATAATTTTGGAAGAAAAAATTGAATAAGTGCATATTATATAAACACTTAAAAAAAGCCGAAAATTTGAGCTTAAAAAATAAACCTTTATTTTTAAAATAAGCAATTATTTCAAGCTTATTTCCCAAACACCAATAAGTGCTTAATGGTATAGTCTTGGGCCAAATAAGCACTTATTTTTAAGAACTCGGCTTCAGTCAGTGCAAGGCCCGTTCGAACAACCCTTATGGCCTTGCATTGGGAATATCACCCTAGATGTGAAGATATTCCCAGTGGAAGGTTGAAAAGGCTGTTTGAACGGACCTTGCATTGACTAAAGCCGATCTCTATTTTTAAGCACTCCCAAACATGGCCTAATTTGCACTTAAAGAAATTCTGGTGCAAACTGCACTGGAATCATTATTTAATAGAATATAATTCAAGTTTAATGGATGTGGAACCATCGGTTGAGTGCCCCCATTCCCCAAACACAATCTTTCTATTCTACCAAATCAATACACAAAAAATAGCCCAAGGCTTCCTTTAAAATAGACAAAATCCACAATTTGAAACGACATTTCACTCAGATCAGGACTTAGTAGAATGTGGTTCAAATTTAACCAAATTGTAAGATTCAAATTATTCAACCCTTCCTCTTGAAGGGATGGGAGATCCATCATATGGATGGCTGAACCCTGTAGGAAGGTTGGGCAAAATTTCAGAAAATTCTTTACTCCCATCTAGGAATCCTATTCCCAATTTAGAAAACTGCATTTTCAAGGTTCGTTCTTGTAACCAAATTGGACCAAATCTGAAACCAAAATTAGGGAGAGATATACCTGATACGGAATCCACGCAAGAATGTTACTCCCAACGTAGGTGTTCACGCCCAAAGAGTGTACTAAATCCTTCCTCCACTAAAGATGGCATAGCTTAGGATGAGGCAAAATCAACAGATAGTTCTTCACCAAGAACTTGTGATTCTTCAGCATGAATCGAATGAGATAGTGAGCACAACTTCTAAATTGTTTCTTCTGGCAAGAAACAATATCAAGATCAAATCTTGATAAAATCCAAGAACTGGAGATCGAACAGGGTAGGGTGGCAAGAGCAAGAAGAAAAAGAATTGAAGGCAAGATCAGTCTAACTGAGTTGTCTTCTCTCTGTATTGAGTGAGTGCCTTTTTCAGGTCCGCCCTGCTCTCTTATTTATAGCCTTAAAGAGACAACTTCCAAATCTCATTAGGAGTTTCTTGATCCACATCTTTATTTGGATCTGAATTCTTTAAGTAATAAGGATAATCCCTTATCTTATCTACAAATAAAGATCAACCTTCTTAATCAAATTAGGAGTTCCTCGATACAAAACTTTATTTGGATCTGGACTCTTTAAGTGGATAAAAGTAACCCTCTTATCCTTATCTATTGATCCAAATCCCAGATCCACCCCTATTTAATTAATCTAATTAACCCAATTTGAAATGGGCTTTTAGGCCCATTAAGCTTTCAAGCTCACTTCCTCTTTAATGTTGGCTAGTTTGGCTCTTTTTGTATGGCGTGGGACCCTATCATTGATCTACACATCAGCCACATGGGTTTAGCCTAACCTCTGTTACAAGGTTTGGCCGAATTCACTGCTGAATATGGTGAACCCCTGAGTCCATCACTATGGGCTCTTAATGGGCCCAACATTTACACTAAATAGTCATTGGGTACAGCTATCTTATGAAGGCCCAAGGACCATGGGCAGATGCAAGATTAGCCCATCAGATATAACCCTCAATGGTCTTGCACTTAACCTCTCAGCCCATAATGATTAAACACTACCTGACAGGAGAAGACCTCTCCCTCGGCTGCAAGGTGTAGTGTTGCACTCTTTACTCACATGGATCCCGAAAATTAAAACCTTTTTGCAAATATTTTGAAACCATAATATATATATTTATATTTTGCAGAAAAACAAATTTCAACAGTTTAAATCAATTGCCGACAGTTTAGGTTTCCATCAGAGAGAGTGCATCCCTGATCATTCACTTTGTCCAACAAAGGGGTTAATCCTGTCACTATGATCACCCACTCAGATGAATTCTCGGACTGTTCCAACATACCTAGGTTTTGACCCCCTCTAAGGATCTCATTGATTAACATATCAAAGACAGCCCAATCCGAAACCTAGTGCAGTATCGTAATCGAGTCTAGGGGTCAGTTGTAACATTCTAGTTTTGCCCATATATCTCCAAGGTCCAAGGCAATACTAGAATTTTGGTTCGGTTCAGGGTTTCAAGAAAACCCACACTGCATGTACCACAGGTCTAACCCTGGCAGCTGAGACAAGCCACCCCAACCAACTTGGTGGTACATCAGTGTCAGCCTTTGTAGGATAAATCTCCCCAGATCTATCCAACAACTGTGAAGATTCTAAACTAACACGAGTCCATATGTGTCTAGTTTAAAGGTATTACACAAAAACACACAATAATAATATGAATCAAATATGTACTTTATTCATTTACAATAAATGTCATAATGTACATCATGCTAATTGGAGCTGAGGGCATATATTGTCTAATACCTCCCTCAATCTTTCTAATCTATCAATACCACTTAGATGCAGTGGGGTAATTTTCTTTGAAGAAAAAGAAGCAAGGAGACCTTTGATCTTAAAGGTGGAGAGGAATAGTTTTGGAGCAAGATGGAGAAAATGGATCTTGGGATATTTTGAGATCATGTCATTATTTTGTATTGATCAATGGGGTGGTTAAAGATTTTTTTCCCCACTAAGTGAGGTCTAAGATAAGGGGACCCTTTTGTCTCCATTCCTTTTCATTCTGGTTGCAAATGTATTGAACAGATAAAAATAAAAAGATGATAAAAATGGATTGATCAAGGGATGGTAATGAGGGAGAGAAACAGTAGCAGTGACCAACATTTAAACTATCGATACACCCCAATACACCAAGCAAGATGTATCGTTACTTTGGACCTAACTCCAGGCTTTTATTTTTCAAAAACAGGTTTATTTTTCAATATTGTCCTTTAACCAATCAAATTAGGCAGTGTTTTGGGTTTATTCTTGACTTAATATTAATCTTATAGCATGAATGCATGGAAACCTCGCTCAAAACTAATAAGCAAAAAGATATGTATTTTTGTTATATAATGTGAGTATTATGGAAATTTCACAATGAAATAAATTTTCAGAACCATAAGTTTTCTTTTTTAAGGTATAATAACACCGTTACATCTAAGGTTTTTAAAACTAGACCAGACAAGGAAATTGTTCTAGGGACCAGTTTTCGGGTTGAACGGTCTGACCGTTCAGTTTGAACGGTTTGATTTTAAAAATAAAAAAAATAGCCAAAAACTATTGCTCGGATCAAAAGTCCAACTGCCCTAGTCAATTGTTTTTTTACCAAAAAGCGGTTTTAGGGTGAAATGGAACCGGTTATCCAACCAATTCCCAGGTTTTCCGACCCATCTGGTCAGGTCCAGTTTCGAAAACTATGGTTACATCCAATGTTTTGAAAACCGACCTAAAGGCCGAACCATTTTTGCCTCTCTCTCTCTCTCTCTCTCTCTCTCTCTATATATATATATATATATATATATATATATATATATATAGATGTTGAGGTGGGCGGACACTAAGATGGAATAGACCTGCTAATATGCCCAATGTCCCTACTGCAATATGATGAGAGGCTATTCCTCCCAGAACAAAAGGATCAAAACCTTCTACACCCCACGTGGGATTTACAGGTTGTACTTTTCCAATTAGTCCATAAGGATCGGACACCCATATGCCAAGACCATACAAACCTTATATATATATATATATATATATATATATAAATCATCTACAAATATGTTTTAGATATGTTATATGTATTTTTATATTTAATTCAGTTTTTAATTTTTTATTTATAATAAATATTAAAAATTGCAATTTGAGGCCAAAAAATATTTTTTTCATGAAAATAGTGGGGCAAGGCACAGGGGATGCATATATCTCAAAAAGTTACCCAAAATAAAAAAAATCACCCCGATTAGAAATTGGAGTACAAAGTTATGGCCTCCGAAAGTTTGTATGCATTGAGTGTGCAACCTACGACTTGGTGATTGGATCGAACAAGTTAATGGCTGAACCGGCCAAGTTGAATGATTCTTGACCAAGTCAATGGTTTTTTACCATATAAAGGGTCTTGGCTGATCCAAACCCAAAATCCCGACCAAGTGACGGTTCGAATGATTCAATCGGCCAGGTCAACGACGAATTGAAAACACTGGTTACATCTATGTTCATGCAATATGTTAGTTGTAACTTGCAGGTCATTCTTCATCTTATTTCCACTTTTTTTTTTCTAAAAGATCATCTTATTTCCACTTGCATCAGCATAAACACATGCTGGAAAACCTAACTACGGATGATATAAACTAAATATTTCTAGAGCCTATCGCATGTCAGATCATCGAGTGTATCTTCAGTCGCTAGCATTTCCTACAACTGCGACAATCCAAAGATCCCAGATAAAATGCAAACACACCAACATTTGCAATAAATTTATGATATCGCATCAATTGATGTTTTTGGGTAAATCTCTTAAACTACTCCTATTGTTTGTGAAATTGACTAACTCTACCCTTATTGTTTACATATTGTCTTGAAGTACCTTTAAGATTTCTAACAATTGTCTAAAACCTCCATTGCCATTAATTTTCCATCACATGTGACATGTAATTATTTTAAAATTCCTAAAAAACCCTTATTGTTCACCACTATTGTTGGAAGTTGCAACGATGGCAATGATTTTGGTATTGTTGTCGCAGGCAACAACGGCCACTACAACCTCCGAACGACAAAAGTTTGGTAGCTGATTCAATTAATATCCTCTGTGTTCTCTCCCCCTTCTCTTAGTGGATCTCAAATGAAATGTCAAAAAATTAAGGTTTTATGAGTTCTACGGGGGTTGGCCAAAGCATAGACATCGCGTTCAACCGTAGGTCCCTCGATCTCTTGATGTTTGAATTCTAGGTTTTGATTGGGGTAATTGGATTTCTCAGAATCGGTAGAAGATAAAATTGGAAAGGTGCAATTCCACTCCTGTTAAATTCCCTCCATCTCTTGAAGTTTGAATTCTAGGTTTTTACTGGGGTAATTGGATTTCTCGGAATCCAAATCATCTGAAGAAGTTGATAAAAATGTAAGCGTTGCTTCTCGAAGCACGGAGCTGAGGGTATGTCCTGTAAAGCTTGAAAACAAAATTTGTCGTAGAAGATAAAATTGGAAAGGTGCAATTCCACTCTTGTTAAGCCCCAAAAAACAAGTTGTTTGAGGAATAAAGCCTGAAAGAACTGCTTGATTCAATTTTTCTTCTCCCTCCGTCCCTCCAACTGCGCTGCCTAGACCATCTTCAGTATGTGCTTTTGGTGGGACTCTACGTCTCCGTGCCTTCAAAGTATAAGGAGGGGAGAATGGTTCGTTGTAGGTCCCTAGAAACTTCTTCCGCTTTTCAAGAGCTTCATCTGCTGTAGGTCCCTTGTTATAGAGCAAGATATGTTGAGCCTTCTTATTTGCTTCAAGAGTTCGTTTCAAGAGATTTCTCTACAAAACCATCATCGATGTGCTTGAGGGGATGGTCTCTGCTAATTCAAGTTCAGTCCTTGCGAAATTGAGAAAGGATACATTGGTGCCACTTTGAATGGGAATGTTAATCGGCTTTAGGTTTTCCAAACCGTTCTCACACTTGGTGGAGAAGAAGATCTCAGTAGTAATGTCGTTTGATTTCTGCCAGGTAGCTAGAACCAGAACACGAACATCCCCACAACATTCTCAGCAGTAGGTTTGGAATATTCAAATTCAAACCGCCACCGATTAGATACTCACCGCTGGAGGTCTTAGTATGCCACCGATCAACTCCTCGTCTCCTCCGCCATCTACAACATCAAAGATTTAGATCCCTTCGTATGCAAAGCATTCGCCTTCGAAAAACTTGAAACTTTCCTCCACCTATGCCACATATCACATCCTCTGCTACCACGATATTAAGGCCGGTGGTGTGATTGGAAATTCCAGGAGCATCATCAAGACAATCTGACAGGAGACCAGCACGTGGATCTATAGCCGTTCATGGCTCTATTAGCAGCAGCATCCAATGCTAGATTCAATCTTTCTTCTCCCTCCATCCCTCCAACTGCGCTGCCCAAACCATCATCAGTATGTGCTTTTGGTGGGGCTCTACGTCTCCGTGCCTTCAAAGTATAAGAATTTGCAACAGTTTTTTACTTCGATCGCAATGAAAAACGGAGAGTGGAACGGTTACACCACCAATTTTCATCCTAGCGCATGAAAATGGAGCAAATTATTCAAAAACCCAATACACAAACTGGATTTCCTACTCAATACGATTCAAAAAACAATGGAGACTCTAACCAAAATCTGGATCCGTTAGTATTTTTGGCGCTTATGCATAAATGAACCGCACTACACAGCCAAGGCGAATCAATTGTCAAAAAATTTAAGATAATATGTAAACAATAAAAGTAAAACTAGTCAATTTCACAAACAGTAGAAAGGTAATTTAAGAGATTTACCTTTTTTATATTTTTATTTCAAGCAGTAGTGTATTAGGATTTCATTAGGGTTTGCATGCGACAGTCACAGGAAATGTTTTTCTCTATCATTAGAGATTCGAGGGGTGGACGTCAACATAGTAATTCTATTTCTATGGGATAAGTTGCTTTTGAAGTTGTTATTGGCTATCAGATAACGATTACGTTTTACATTGGATGGATCATGGCTGGACAAACCTGGTGGTGGAATCAGACTCCCAATCGACTGGAAGTTGCAGAAGTTTATAATATATTATCTCCAACAGATAAAATGTGGTTATCCGGCAAGCCAATTATGTGTTATGAACAAGCACCGACACAACGACACTAAAGTAGTTGTTCCGCTGTTAGTTGCTGATGTGTGGGGTTTAGACCCCGTTCGCTGCAATTTTAGAACATTTGTGATTTGTCCATCAATTAATACAGAAACAGTAGCAGTTTCCGAACTCCTTGCCTCTCTTTCTTACGTGGTTGTTTGGTTGGGGCATCTAGGGGTGCAACTTGGGCGGGCTTAACCCAAGCCCGGTTCAGCCCAACTCAATTTTTTTGAGGGTTGGGTTAGATTTTTTGGGCCTCAGGTTGGGCTTGGGTTTGAAAAGATCGGTTTTTATTTTTTTTGGGTTGGACTTGGGTTGAGGTCTTGGGTAACCCAAGCTCGACCTGATGTAATGTACATGTAGTATATACTATATAGTTGAATCAATGAATCTTATGTTAATATGTTATTACTTATTATGTTGGCTTAATGGTAGTTGTTTAATTAGTAAATTACTATTTCAATATTAGGTGCCATGTGTCAATTGTCAATGCCATCACTCAAAGACATTAATTAGTTTCTTAAATTTCTTTTTCTAAACACGATTTCCCTCTTTCACTTTGTATGTCTATGAGACCTTGACGTTTCAAATTCTTTTAATTTGAATGCCATTATGACAAATTGGCAACATTAATTAAGGAAACCCAAAGGCCAAACCACCAAAAACCCAAAAGTCCAAAGCGAGTGAAAACTTATTATGACAAGTTGGCAACACTGCTTAAGGAAACCCAAAACGAGCAAAAACTCATTAGGCTGATTAAATTTTAATCTGGGGCTTTGGCCTTTGGGCTGATTAACCAATTCAAGTTTGGCCCGAACCCAGACCCAACCCAAGTGCCTAAAGTTTTAGTGCGGGCTGGACTTGGATTGAATAATTCGAGCTTGACCTTGGGCTCGAGCTTTAGGTCCAATTCTTAGGGTTGGGCCTGGGTTGAGCTAAAACCCGGCCCATCCCGCCCGACTTGCACCCCAGGGGCATCGATGGCGTTTATAAAAATAAACGTTCTGTACAATTGTCTTAAAAAACGTGACAATCTGCTTTATCATTTTATACTATTTTTTTACGCAGCGCCATTAGCGCCATTGCAATATAAGCCAAACAGTAAAAAACGGTCTTTGAAAATGAAAAACATCAGATTTGGCATTTTTTTTTTTGATAAACGGCTCTCACGATTTTCGAGAACGAGAGAGTGTATCTGATAAACGACTCAACCAAATAACTTTTTTTAGCGTTTTTTTGTTAAATGCATCTATGATGCAGCACCGTTGCTCCGAAAAGCTATATCAATACCAAACACCATCTTAATGAATAAAGTTCTTAATCAATTTAAGGAAAAGCCAATATACTATGGATTTTGAAATAATCAGAATATAATTCCAAAGTTGTAAAAAGAAAGCAAAATCCGGAGAGTACAAAGACTGCTCCCAACCATCAAAGTACTCTGAAAAGTAAACCACAGAAAGGTCTTAGAAGGCACCATCCTTCCCGCACTGGTGGTAAGGGAAGCAGATCATGGCAGGCAGTAACAACAACAGGGTTCAATCATCATCATCATCAGTGTGTGGTTCCTTTCTATTGCAGATGCTCCCTTAGAATATATGGACAATGTCATATGCAAAACTTGGTGCATTAAGGAAAATCAATAGAGCATTAATTTTCAGAAGTAGGGTAAGGAGAAAGAAGAAATAAGAATTATATGATCGAGTCCCACCCAGTAGTTGAGGACCATGAACAAAATTAACTCTGCCATCCACCCATGAAAATTCTGATTGAGTGAGTAGTCCAATAAATGAGAAGCCATTTTGCCAATTGGATAACAGGTGGGCTATGGAGTTGCACTGAATGGTAAAGCATCAACCTCTTATTCCAATATTTCAATAACAGGTTGATTTAGCATACCTTTTCAGTAGAGGCATATCCCAAATCCTATTTTGATTAAAGTAGTTTCATTATCAATGAGTAAAATTGTTAGTATTACTCTTGATTCTGATATGTTATTTAACATAATGAACTATCATCTTTTTAAGACCAAACTACCTTTGAATTATGTTAAGGATACGTCCAGAACAAAACGTATGACTGCAAACATACAAAGATAATGTCAGTTCGATAGAACTATTATAATTGTAGCAATACCAATAAAGAAAACCTCAACAACCTTGAAAAGTACCAGCAACTTTAAAATGGCCAGACATACATGCAAGAGAGAGAGAGAACAAAAAAAATGCCAATGCACTTGCAAACAAATACAAAGTAACTCTTAACAATTCTTAACACAAGATTTCAACCTCCCCCCCATGCTTGGAGAGTACAAACAAACTTTGGGTGGGGAAGAATCATCATCATCATGCCATATCCCAACTATATGGGGTTTGCTCTTTTTGTGGGGAAGAATACAAACTAGAATTCAGTTTCATAAAGATTGCACATCATTCATTGTAGCTGTTAATAGTTTTGACAACAGAATGACTTCTCAGATATATAACTAGATTAGCAATTGACAACCAAAAAATGATGTGGTGAATATGCTCAAGGCAGTGTGTACTCTCAAAAAGACCAAGAACATTAATTTCTTTATGTTGATGTAGCATGATCAAGGGCATGATTTAGTTGATTGTTAGCCAGGAAATCATTTGAACACGAAACCATTATGAAGGACCCTTTCTTCTAAGCAAACTGTAAGACATGAAAATCTCTTATCAACTGTTGCATCTGGAATAGAAGAAGATGCAATGTGAGAATTCTCAAAGAGGTGACATTCTGGAAGGACACCATGAGAAAATCCTCATTTTCCATCTGAACACCTCCTGGTGCTTCATCCATTGGTAAGAAAATCACCCGTTGAAGACTTGAAGCGTTTTTTTCCCAGCAGAGTGAATTTTCTAGTCATTTTGTTTGCAAGAAACCATACCAAGAAATGCATTCATTCTTGGGAAAAAACCATACAATTCATGAAGAATCACATGGAAAATGAGTACAAACAGCTTAGAGCTGACAATTGTTGTGTTATGGACGAAAATAATATCAGTACAAATCTTTCTAAGGGCATGGCAGACCCAGTCTAAACCATTTTTCTGCATCCCTTCCCCAGTTAGCATATTAGCAAGGCTGTCAGTCCTAGGTATCCACAAGAACGAGTGATTCATATTTCCAACAAGCCATCACTAGCAAGAAGTATAGCTTTCTCACAAACCCTGTCCGTGATCTTTTCCCATAATCCTAATGAATTTCCTTCGATCTCTAAGACTTTCTTAAGAAAGCATTTGATGTCTAGAACCTAATCAGGAAGAGCAAGCTTGGAGTCATTGGGAGTCTGGATCTCACAGGATTTTAACAAAGTCAAAGGCAAATACTGATATTGCAGGCCAAAAATATCAAGGAAAATCATGTCAGTTTTCTAGTAAAAGTTTTAGAAATATGTTGTAAACCATATGCAAAAATCCACTTAGCCACTTCTCTCAGTTAATTTTTCTTGACAAATAAGCAGAACTGGAAGCAGTTTGATCTTTTTTCTCTTCCTTTTACTGAATCTATTCTTGCATCTTGAGAGACATACAAAAGTCATGAATATTGCCTCTCCTCTCCATGGAATACTCTCTTGGAATTTTAATCTCCAGAGACATCCCAAGAGTCCAATGGAAGTGGTCTACTCTTGGTCTTGGAATCCTGAAAAAGAAAGCCTCAATCCTATTTGTAGAGTTCATTCTGGAGTTTGGCCACCTGAGCCTCATTGACTTCCCATCATTTAATCGCCCATTTAGGAGGGATTTCATGCCATGTTTTTTCAAACTTTAACATTTTTTAGGCATGGAAAACTTAAGTCACAGTTGGTGAAAAACAGAGAGCTGGAACAAGTGTTTGTACAGCCACTTACCAGCTGTTTGCTCAACCAATATTAAAGCTTGGTCATTTCTCCTTTTTTTCATTTTAGAACTTTTCAACATAGACAATTATGCTCCTTACTCTTTCCTTTAGCTTCATCTTATTTAGTGGAAAATGTACTCAAATGCATTTCTAATACTCAACGAAGTCCTTTGGCTTCCATTTTTAAGCAGCTAGAATTAAACACCAACCCTCCCAAGTGGGACCAAAATCTCTTTACAAGTCTTTATAAACTTGTCTCCAGCCAATCAACATTTCCATTTGATATCACATGAAAGATGTCGGTCCCATTGTATGACAGTTTTTTATGCTCAATGAGTAGATAAACGAGGAAGCTTCACTAGATAGTCATTTCTGGAGTGTGTGGGGAAGGGGAAGCACTAGTTGCATTCCATGGTCCCAGAAGCTTTCCTATGTATGAGAGGAAGAACTTGACGTTCGGAGCTCCTTAGTAGCTTCTAGGGGTGCTCACGGTTCGGGTAACCGAACCATAGCCTTTTTTGTGAACCGAACCGGTAGTACCGTTTTTTGGAAAACCGGTAACCGGAACCGAACCGAAACCAGTTGGTTAACCGGTAGTACCGTTTAATGCATATTTATTAATTTATAATATATAAAATATATATATATATAATATACATAAATATATAGAAAATATATAGAAAAATATGTATATCGGTCAGTTCAGTTAACCGTCGGTTTTTTAAATTGGTTAACCAAAACCAAACCAGTACCTTCGGTTTTTTAAAAACACCAAACCAACCAGTTCGGTTTTGGTCGGTTCAGTTTTTCGGTTTTTTTTGCTCACCCCTAGTAGCTTCCTTTTTTTTTGAAGGTAAAGTATATATTTCAATAATAATCAAAAACCACATGCGCACTGAGGCTCTGTACAAGTGAATATATAGCCTTTCAGGCAGGCTTTACAGAAAGCAACCTTTTGTCAGAAAAAGTATCACACCAAATGTCATGCCAAAACTTAACTCTGATGTCGTTCCCTACCTTAAACTGTACTCTTGAGAATTGTAGAGAAGATGGGCCGAATGGCCCATAGGTTGTCTATCCTTTCATATGTTTATATTCTTTTCTGTAGTGGGCCTTATTCTGGGCCCATTCTTTCTATGTTATGTTCTTTTAATTTCTTGCCCAACTAAGGGCCTCTTTGTAAATTATTCAAGTTTAACTTAATAAAACAGTGTTAGGGGGTAAGAGGAGAGATTAAGGTTCAAATCTCTCTCTCTCTGAACCCTTATTGCTGCCATCTTCTTCTTCATCTTCTCTTCCTTAGAAGAAGTATTTTCTGCTGTTTTCTTTTGATTTCTGCATCTATCCTAAACAATCATCTATTCTCAAGGACTGTTTTTCTTCTTGGTATCAGAGCAGGCCTAAACTTGGCTTGGGCTCTCATGTAGGTGTTGTCCAGCCGACTACATGAGAGTTGTTCTAGGGCTGGGAGCTTCAGCTTGAGTCGCCTGATTCTTGGAGGTCATTGGAGATTGAAGAAGGTGCCCAAGATTCAAATCTCTTGGAGAGTGGTCCGGTGACCAGGAAGAATCAGAGAAAACAGGTCTGTTTCTGATTTAGAGCTTTAATCAGAGATTGTAAGTTGTGCTCAGTAGTTTCTGAGTTGCTTTTACTGTTCTGGACTGTTGAAGTGTTCGAAATTTCTTTGGAAACAGTACAGCTATTCGGCTGTTCTTTTAGTCTGGTTTAGCCCAGAAATTTCTGGGTTGGTTTCATAATTTTTCTGGACTGTCAAGTAGCTGAAATACCTCTGGAATCAATACTGTTGGTTATTGTTTCCCTTGAACTGTTTTTGGACCCCTGTACGGACTGTTCTTTGGGCTGTTTTTTATTTTTGACAGTGTGGTCTTCTCTACTGCCCATTCTGTGTTTGTAAAAAGGCCTCTTCACCAGTACGGACTGTTCTCTGCTCTTTTTGGGGTACTGTTTGGTCAGTACCTGGAATTAATGTTTAGAAAAGGAGCTTGGACTGGGTGCTCAGTGTTTGAAGGTTTTCTGATTTTATTTCTTGAAGGCCGAACCAAGTTGATTGGTGTCCCGTGTAGTCAACAAGGTGCTACTTCTGTTTCTGGTTCTCACAGCTTTCGGGTGTGACTCAGATTTGTGATACTGCTGCTTTGAGGCAGGTTTAACACTGTCTGTGTTCATCCTCATTCGGTGTTTTTTGTTTTGAAGTTGGTTGAAATCTTTTTGAAGTGTTTAAAGAGATGAACTCCTCAGAGATTGAAAACAAGAATGTTGCTGAATTTGGACAGGTTCCGGGAGCTTCTGTTGACTCTTTACTGACTGTGACCATAGTCAAGCTGGATGGAACTAATTATCTGGCATGGTCACAATCGGTAAAGATTCATATCTGTAGTAGAGGAAAGTGGGGTTTTATCTCCGGGAGCAAGAAGGCTTCCTCAGAAGATGATCCATCTTATGAGAAGTGGATGCAAGAGAATTATACTGTTATTGGGTGGCTTGTGAATTCAGTGCAGCCACAGATTAGCCAGCACTATTTGTGGATGAATTCAGCAAAGGAAATCTTGGATAGTGTTGCAAAAACCTATTCCCAAAAATTAAATGTGGCTAGAGCTTACAAGTTGAGAAGTGATGTGAAGAATTTAAGACAGGGGGAGAAACCTTTAGCCGTATACTTATCAACACTGAAGTCTTTGTGGCAAGAGATAGACTTGATAGAAGTTGTAACCTGGGACACCACTAATGATGCAGAGACCTACAGGAAGCTGGTTGAAAGAAACAGGGTGTTTGAGTTCTTAACCGGACTAAACCCAAAGTATGATATTACAAAACAAAATATTTTATCCAAGGAGAGTGTCTCACTGTCACAAGCATATGCATTGGTAAGTAGTGAAGAGAGCAGAAGGATTGTCTAGGTTCAAGGGGCTGGTCTAAGTGATCACTTTGCTAATATGGGAGTGAAACCCAAAGGAGTTGCAGGGACTTCTAGTGGCTCAGGGAAGAAAGAGGTTGTATGTGAGTACTGTAAAAGGCCAAAACACACTAAAGACAAGTGCTGGAAATTACATCCTGATCTTGTTCCTCTTCGGTTTCAGAAAAAGCATGATAGTAAAAGGGCAGGGAGTGCTAATGCGGCTGTTGGACCAAATTGTGACAAGTAACATACTGAAGAGATGACTGCTTGTGCACAGTTAGCAGCCATGAAAGTAGAATATGAGAAGTTTGGGAAGATGATCAGTCACCTAGAGGGTGTGACTTCTTCTTCCAACCCTTCAGGAAATCCAGCCTCTTCTGCATTTGCTCATTCAGGTATAAGGGCTTCTGCCAATCATGCAACCATTTCAGGTAATCTTAAGTTCCCTTGGATTATTGATTCAAGTGCTTCTGATCATATGACCAACCTTTCCACCTTGTTTGTTTCATATGATTTGCTTCCTGGACGTGACAAAATCACCCTAGCCGATGGTTCTCTTGCCTCTATCTTTGGCAAGGGAACCATCAAGGCTACAGATTCCTTGTTCCTACCTTTTTCCCTTCATGTACCTAGACTAAATACAAATTTGTTATCTATAAGTAGTCTAACTAAGTCATTAAACTGTTGTGTAACCTTCTTTCCTTCCTACTGTGTTTTTCAGGATCTGGAGTCTCGAAAGGTGATTGGGAGTGGCCATGAGGCGAATGGAATATACCTGCTTGATACTTCGGGATAGTGCCCTGAACAGCCTGGAAATGTTGCTTTTGGGTCTATATCTTCAGAGTCTATCAGCCGAGTTATGTTATGTCATTTTCGTTTGGGTCATCTTTCCTTTTTTGCATTGAGTCATTTATTCCTTGAACTGTTTAAGGGAATTAGTTTGTCCAGTCTTCATTGTAAGTCTTGTGAGTTGTCAAAGCATTGTAGAAACAATTATCCTTTGAGTAATAAAAGATCTTCTCCTTTTAATATTGTGCACTCTGATGTGTGGGGGCCTTACCGCTTACCCTCTATGGGTGGCTACAAATATTTTATCTTGTTCATTGATGATTTTTCTCGGTTTACTTGGATATTCCTGATGAAATCCCATGATGAAGTTCCCAGACTTGTGAGACAATTCCATGAATTTGTCCTAACCCAGTTTGATATCAGGATTAAAATTTTCAAATCTGACAATGCAAAAGAATATTTTGAGAAGGACTTATCCTGCTATCTCTCTGACATGGGGGTTATTCATCAAAGTTCTTGTGTTAGGACCCTAGAACAGAATGGAGTTGTTGAAAGGAAAAATAGGAATATTGTTGAAGTCGCAAGAAGTATCTTGTTTGCCTCACATGTTCCTACAAAGTTTTGGGGTGATGTTGTTCTCACTGCTACCTACCTTATAAACCGTATGCCATCCGGGGTCTTGGGGTTTAAGTCTCCTTTCAGTCTTCTTCATCCGGACAAGGAGCTTTTTTCTATTCCTCTTTGTGTCTTTGGCTGCACTTGCTATGTACATATTCCTAATGTCCAAAGACATAAATTTGAACCAAAAGCCCACAAGAGTATCTTCCTTGGTTATTCCCCCACACAGAAGGGTTATTGTTGCTTTGATCCAAAGACTGGTACTCGATATGTCACAATGGATGTCACCTTTGATGAGCTTTCTTCCTTTTATGGTTCCTCCATGGATGGACATTGTCCAAAGGGGGAGGATTTGTCACAGGTCTTTGCTCTTCCTCTTCCTGTCCCGGTTGAGTCTCTTACTAAGTCTCTTTCTTCTTCAAATGAATCAAAGGAGGATCAATCATTCCACTCTCCCTGTCCTAGTGTTCCTCCCCCTTTACCTCCTCGTCCTCTCTTTAATCCCAAGATGTATCAAAGGCAAAGATCTAGAAATGAACAGGTTGTTTCCCCTACAACACATGAGCCTCATGCACTACCAATTACAGATGAGACAACAGGTACTGTTTCAGCCCCTTTGGAGCCATCCTTCCCTGACCTTGATATTCCCATTGCTGTTAGGAAAGGAAAACGGAAGTATATTGCACATTGCATTTCCAAACACCTTTCTTATAGTCTACTTTCTCCTTCATACTTTGCCTATCTCTCTTCTGTTACCTCTAACCCTATTCCCAGGTCTGTGTCAGAAGTTCTTAATATTCCAGAATGGAGGGATGCTATGAGATCCGAAATTGATGCCCTGCACAAGAATGACACTTGGGAAGTGGTTGATTTTCCTGAAGGGAAGGATCCAGTTAGTTGTAAGTGGGTCTTTACCATCAAATATCATGCTGATGGCACCATTGAGAGGTACAAGGCTAGGCTGGTTGCAAAAGGCTATACACAGACATATGGGATTGATTATCTGGAGACCTTTGCACCTGTTGCCAAGATGACATCTGTGAGAGTTCTTCTATCTTTGGCTGCTCACTCTGACTGACCACTTTATCAATTGGATGTAAAGAATGCATTTCTGAATGGAGAATTACATGAGGAGGTTTATATGTCTCTTCCTCCAGGGATGTATAAAGCAGATATGAAAGGAAAGGTATGCAAGCTGAAGAGATCTCTTTATGGACTAAAACAGTCCCCTAGAGCATGGTTTGAGAGGTTTAGAACTGCCCTTGTTAACTTTGGCTATGTACAGACACAGTCTGATCATACTCTCTTTGTGAAGAGGAGTGGACTCTTGGCAGTATACCTAATTGTGTATGTTGATGATATTGTTGTGACTGGTAATAATGTTTCAGGAATTAATGATCTCAAATCTTTCCTCCATATAGAGTTTGAGATTAAAGATCTGGGGGAATAGAGATACTTCCTTGGCATAGAAGTTGCTAGATCCAATGATGGATTCTTATCTCCCAAAGGAAGTATGTTCTTGATTTTCTATCTGAAACAGGGAAGATGGGTGCTAGACCAGTTGCTACTCCTATTGATGAGTAATAAACTCTCTGCTTCAGATGGAACATTGTTAGAAGACAAAGGAGTCTTCCAGAGACTTCTTGGAAAACTTCTATATCTATGCATGACTCGGCCAGACATTGCATATGCTGTCAGTTGCATCAGCCAATTCATGCATGCTCCCCGAGACACTCATATGGCAGCAACAGAGTGAATCCTGTGTTATTTGAAGGGCTCCCCAGGAAAGGGAATTCTGTTTGCCAAGCATGGCCATATGAAACTTGAAGCCTATACTGATGCTGACTAGGCTGGAAACACTGATGACAGAAGATCTACTTCTGGATATTGCAGCTTGGTGGCTGGTAATATTGTTTCTTGGAGAAGCAAGAAACAATCTGTTGTTGCTCGATCTTCAGCAAAAGCAGAATACAGAGCCATGGCACATGGAGTTTCTGAACTATTGTGGTTAAAATCATTGATGGAGGAACTAGGGATTGAGCATGACAAGCCAATGATGTTATACTGTGATAATCAAGCCGCCATCAACATTGCTCACAACCCAGTGCAACATGACAGAACTAAGCATATTGAAGTTGATAGACACTTCATTCGAGAAAAAGTGGCTTCGGGTGAAGTATGTCTTCCTTTCATCACCTCTGAAGGACAGCTAGCAGATTTTCTCACCAAGGGCATTCCCAAGGCAAAACTTCAGCATGACACTGGCAAGTTTGGCATGATTGACATCTATGCTCAGCTTGAGGGGGAGTGTAGAGAAGATGGGCCGAATAGCCCATAGGTTGTCTATCCTTTCATATGTTTATATTCTTTTCTGTAGTGGGCCTTATTCTGGGCCCATTCTTTCTATGTTATGTTCTTTTAATTTCTTGCCCAACTAAGGGCCTCTTTGTAAATTATTCAAGTTTAACTTAATAAAACAGTGTTAGGGGGTAAGAAGAGAGATTAAGGTTCGAATCTCTCTCTCTCTGAACCCTTATTGCCGCCATCTTCTTCTTCATCTTCTCTTCCTTAGAAGAAGTATTTTCTGTTGTTTTCTTTTGATTTCTGCATCTATCCTAAACAGTCCTCTATTCTCAAGGACTGTTTTTCTTCTAGAATTTAGCTTGAACCTTTGTAATGCCTTTCCAAAGACTGCAACCATAGGAAGAAGTCACTTAATTAGAGTCCCCACCCAATTCACTTCTGCCATACTTGGCTTCAATCACTTACTTCCAGGGAACACCTTCTGAGAATTCAGTCACTTCATTATAGTCCCCACCCAGATCCTTGGTAGCACTGGAGGCTCTAAAACTGAGCTGGTGCATGCCCGTTTCAGTTAAAGCTTTGTTGGAGGAATGGCACATTTCTGGTTTGACCAAGAGAGGGAAAGTATGCTGGTCTGCCATTCCCTTGGCAATCCTGTGGGCTTTATGGTATGATGAACAATAGAATTTTTTAGCAGACAGCAACTTCTGAAGCCAAAGTCATCAGTTTGGCTTTAGGCGGTATTAGAAATTCGTGTTTAAAGATAATGTTTTTAAAGGCAATACTCCTGACTGTTCTTTTTCGAGGGTCGACTTTTTCCGAGGTCCTACTTGGCAGTTTCTCATACAATTTCTCATTCTACAGAGGACCTTATACTTTTGACTTAATACAATTATACTTTACCTTCTCTCAAAAAAAAAAAAAAAAACACAGAAGATGAATCACATTCTAGGTCATCATCTTCAAACTTGGTGTAGCCTCTTGCAGAGCAATTAGAAATGCATGCCAAGGCTTCATCAATGTTGATTGTTGGTGCTTGTCCTGCAAGAAGATAAATCTTGTGTGCTTGTTGGGAGTTCGGATAGAGCAAGAGCTGGGATGACATCCCTTCTGCTGTACAAATTATCTTCAAGAAAGTGGATTTTGTTGTTCACATTGTGGTTGAGGGAGATGTTTTCATGATATTCAGTGAAGATTTGAAAGGTTCATCTGTTTCTTATAGAACTTCACTTAATCACATTGAAACAGCCTAAAGCTGCTTCATATTCAGCACCTCTCATATCTTTCCAGGATCAAAGTTGTTAAGTTGTTGAGGGAAATGTAATGTGCCTACATATAAACCCTCCTATGAAAGAAAACTCCATCCTCAACAGGGATAGGTTTGGAGAATCAACATCTTCACTGTAAATGAAGGATGTTGGGATGGTAAAGATGGAGAAAATAATGATGTGGAGGCAAGGTTATCTAGGGTCAGGGATGAAGCTACTTGGGCCACCCAAAACATGCCTTTAATTTCAGTACAAATAATCTCAATTAAGATAAAAGTTTCATCTAAAAGGAGGTTTGGACACCATGACAAGATCACTTTCAGATCCCAATATGAATGTTGGGCTGAATAGGGTGCTTGCATGTTTCAAGTTACTGGGGGCACCCAAAACATGCCTTTAATTTCAGTACAAATAATCTCAATTAAGATAATGATGTGGAGGCAAGGTTATCTAGGGTCAGGAATGAAGCTACTGGGGCCACCCAAAACATGCCTTTAATTTCAGTACAAATAATCTCAATTAAGATAAAAGTTTCATCTAAAAGGAGGTTTGGACACCATGACAAGATCACTTTCAGATCCCAATATGAATGTTGGGCTGAATAGGGTGCTTGCATGTTTCAAGTTTAGACTTTGGATCCGATCAATTGCTGTTGAGCCTAGAAAGGAGGAAAAGTAAACCATTTCTTAAATCCTACACAAAGGTTCTTACAATGTAGAGAGACTGGGCTGGATGGGCCTCAATTGTTATTCTTTTTAGGGAAATTGTCTAAAAACTCACCATGAGTTTTCAACATTTCTCTTAAACTCACCACAACTTTTCAAAATGTCTAAAACTCACCGTGTCAGTAAGTTTTACTTTTCCAAAACTCACCTTCCGTTAGTGCACCGTTAATACTTCTTAACAGAGGTGTCCATGTCAGCATAAATAACAATTTTCATGACCAAATTAGTTAGAGGAAAAATGGTCTTTTTCAGTTTTCTTTTTTCTTTTTTTTTTGCATTTTTAGTGTTTTGTTATAATTTCCAATGTTTTTTATAATTCCTGTTTTTTTTACATTTTTCTATTTTCTACAATCTATAAATGTTCCTGTATTTTTGTTATTTATTTACAATTTCTGTGTTTTTCTATAATTTTTGGTTTTTTTCTACAATTTTTATTTTCTGATTTTTTTCAATTTATATAGTTTCTATAATTTGAAAATAATTTTTTATTTTGTTTGCAATTTCTATAGATTTTTATGTTTTTTGTAATTTCTATGTTTTTATGTATTTTATATTTGAAAATATTTTTTTGAACTTTTTTCCTTTTTTCATGTCTAAATATTAAAATGGTAATATACTAACACCCGCTAATTTATTTTGTATATATTACTAACACCCACTAATTTATTTTGGATATATTTTATATTTTTCACCCGTTAGTCTCTTTAACCTCAAGTTAGTGACATGGTGAGTTTTAGACATTTTGAAAAGTTGTGGTGAGTTTAAGAGAAATGCTGAAAACTCATGGTGAGTTTTAGACAATTTCCCTTCTTTTTATTCTTTTATTAGGTCCTCTTGTAGCTTAGTGGGCCTCATTGTTATGGGCCTGCCATTAGTTATTCTTTATGGTGTTTAAGTTAGCTGCCCTACTGAGGGCATCTATGTATTTGCCCCTTTATTTCATATTAGATCTAATAAAAGAATTTAGGGGACTAGATAGAGGATCGATTAACTCTCTTCTCCATCTCCCTCTTCTCTTTCTCCGAGCTTGTTTCTTTCATTCTTCTCTTCAGTTTTTTGTCAATTATTACTTGTTTTGGTTCAGCTCTAATTGCCTCTTACAAGAATTTAGATACAACGTGCAATGTGAGGGTGAAGATTTGGAGGGAATATTGTTCTGAGTCTTGAATGTTAAATATCACTCTGTTTGAACAAGTTTGTTTATTGAATGAAATAAAAACCACTCCCAATCCCAATGATGAGAATGCCATGCAGGACTGGACTTCAACAAGATAGATGTGTTACTTTTTGCAGTCAATTAAATCATGGGGGGGATGCGGTGCATACTAAATACCACAATATATAAATGTACCAACAAAAGCTACAATTTTTATCAGTAAACAAAAGCTAAATATTATATAACAATGGTTAAAAAAAGGATACAATAAATAACAACCTAAAAGTTAATCACAACTCCCATTAAAAAGAGCCATACATACCAAAAGCCCGCCAAGAAACCCATCAAGTAGGAGTCTATTCCAGCAATCAAAGTATGAATGAATGGAGAATTTTGCCTTTGCTGCAAGTCCCAGAGAAGTAATGGCCATGATAAGGAAATAGAAGACAAATCCAGTCAAGCCAGTATATCCCAAAATGCCAGCAATTACACCACCAATGATTGACAAAAATGTTCGACTGCAAACATAAATGGATTTAGGTTTTAGTAGAATAGGAAATGAAGAAAAATGTAGATGTAACGTCACTAAAGGTGAATAATGGCATGTTCAAAGATGCTACGAAAGAAAAACTATAAGATGCCCAACACAACTTAAAATACAATAACATACAAACTTTCCAAATAAAAATAATATAGGTGACATGAAAAGTAACAAATACCATTACAACTTGAAGCACAAGGATGTCCATGCCTTTTCTGGTTTTTTGAATTTTTCTATTTTTAAAATTGAACAAAATAACTCAAGTAACCAATCAACTTTAAGACTTTTCCCATTATTTCTCCTCGTTAATTCATCATTAACTTTCTCTGCTCTTTCTCATAAACTCCTCCAATTATCTCTACTCATTAATCATGCCATAAACTCTTTCTCCTGCAATAACTCATGCCACTAATTCTCTCTCCTCTCATTTACTCCATTAGATTTCTTAAAATTCATTAACTCTATCTATATCTATATCTATTTCAATTTAATTATAATTTTAAATCCATTAGATATATTTATATTTAGTCATAATTTTTTTTGAAAAGGTAATGTAGAATTTTATTGATGAGAGAAGATACAATACAACAGCAACCTAGTGGAAAAACACCAGGAAGACCACTATTTTACAAAGTCCAAATGGGATGAGATTCAAGAAACTGAAATACATTCTGGTTTTTAAAGTCTGAAATTACAGATAACCATGAAGCAAGTCTGTTGACAGCAGTCTTAAGCAGGTCTTCAGGGGCTTTAGTTTTGTTGCAGAAAACACGACTGTTCCTTTCAGACCACACAGAGACCAGGATAACTGCAGGAATTGTTTTCCAGACTAGCTTCCCTTTTTTACTCAGACCAGAAAGCTTCCAACTGCACAGCACCTCCTTGACAGACCAAGGCATAACCCAGCTGATGCCGGCTGACTTGATGAAGTGCTCCCATAGCTTAGCAGACATGGGGCAATGGATGCAAAGATGATCACCAGATTCTTGAACCAAGCCACAGTGCCACACAACCCACAGTTCAGATCAGGAATCTGAACCCCGCACCTAATCAAAGTAGTTTTTGAGTTTTGACAGACATTTGTCTAGAGCCAGCACCCAGACAAGAAAATTTGCCTTAGAGGGACTAGTAGAAACCCAAATCTGCTTACTAGGGAACCCCATATTAGAACCTTGACTTAGTTTTTCAGCATAGATTTGACTGAGAAGCAACCATCTCCACTCCACTTCCACTTCTATTCATCTTCCATATTAACAGAAATATGCTGATTTTGCAACAGCTGTAATAACTCCAGCAGCTGCTCCAGTTCCCAGTCATGGAGGTTCCTTCTAAAGAGGGGACACCAAACAGCACAACCATCCACCCACTCAAAAGAGTCAAGGACTGATGCATCAGGGCAGGAGGCACACTGACAGAGGTTAGGAATGACCTCAGCAAGGAGGCTGTTAAAGAGCCAGGGGTCCTTCCAGAATTTCAGCCTCTTACCATCTCCAACTTTATATTCCAGACCTTCTGAAAAAGAGGGGAAACCTTTCATAATACCCTTCCACAGGGAACAGCCCCACGTCTGAAGGGGGTCCAAGGATTTGCAGTTACCCCAGTCCACACCATATTTAGCAGCTAAAGAGATCTCCACCGTGCATCTCTTTCAGAGCCAAATCTCCAAATCCACTTACTTAGGAGGGCAGAATTAAAAGTCTTTAGTTTTCTTACTCCCAGCCCTCCTTTTACAGGCAAACAGACCTGATCCCAATTAACCAGGTGAATTTTCTTATCCTCTTCCCAACCCCTCCACAAAAAATTAAATTCTATCAAGTCATAATTTATAATATAATTAACATAATTACATTGAAATAGCTTAATATAATTATTATTTACTTCATAATAAAATAAAAAATTCCATTTACTTATAATTTATAACCCATGGTAGATTATTAGGTAAAATAACCTACCTTTTTTTATCAATGCTAAGTAACCTACTTCCATTTAAAAGATAATTAATTTTTAAGTTAATTAATCAAGTAAATTACATTTCAGAATAAATATTATTTACTTTACTCAATAATTATAAAAATTTGAAATATAAAATTGCATTTAATTATAATTATAACCCATTTAAATTCCATTTTAGACTTAAAATTATAATTTAAAATTCACTAATATATTTCTATTTAATTACAATTATTAACAAAAATGTATAACTATTAACAAATTTTAATTAATTATATATAAGAAAAATATCACATTTTAAAACTATCCGGTAAGAAAATTTAAAATTAATTACTACAAATAAAATATCATAAAAGTTATAATCCATTTACATTCCATTTGAAAATAATGAAAATTAATTAAACATAGTAAAATTAAATAAATTAATAAAAATTAATAAAATAAATTAAAAACTAATATCCATTCAAAATTCATTTAAAATTAATACAAAATTATCTAACAATAATAAAGTTAATAAATTTAAGAAATAGGTAAAAGTAATATAAAACAATACAAAGTTTGAAATTTGTTTTTTATAAACGCTTTTGAAATTTGTTTTCATTAATTTAATCCCATAGCAATGCTAATATTTTTTTTTTTTATCAGTAAAAAACTTTCATTAATAACAAAGAGATTAAGATACAATAGCTAAAGATTGCATAGGAAATTGCAATGTCTAGCAATCAGTTACAATTCTGCCCAGTACAATGAAAATCTACTTGCCCCTTGTTTTGCTAGGGTATCCGCCATCCCATTTGCATCCCTTTTAACCCAACCAAACTAAGAGTTGAACTTCCTTGCAAGTGTGTCAATTTCTCTGAAAATAAACTTGAGCTTCCAAGGTGTTGATGTGATGTTTTTGGCCCAAGAGATGACCAATAGAGAGTTTCCTTCAATTTCTAAGTCTATTGTTCCTATCTGCTCAGCCATCTTTAGACCTTGAAGTAGGGCAAGAGATTCAGCCTGTATCGAGTCACCATAACCTATTGGTCCAGAGTAGAGTGCCACCACCACACCCAGATAATTTCTAAACACACCCCCTATGCCTGCCCTTCCCAGGGTTGCCAAGAGAACTCCCATCGAAATTCAGTTTTAGTTTGTTCCATGCTGGTGGCTTCCATTCCATGCTTACAAGAACTTTGAGTACATCTGTTTGTGCTATTTCAGCCCAATTCCTTAGTATCTCATTCGTGGAGTAGTTTCTAAAAATCTCCATGGTCTTCACCCAATGTGCAGTTCTGATTTTTATGGCTTCAATAACTTCCTCCATTGTTTTGCTTTTTCCTGAAAAGATTCTTAGGTTTCTTTCCTCCCAAATAGTCCATATTGTAGCTGCTCTCACTGCCTTCCATATACATTTTCCCCTTTTCTTCCGTTGATACAGGAAAGAGGGGCTGAATAGATTTACCACATCCTGTGGGGGAGCCCATCTGCATCCAAAGAGAGAACAAACAACATTCCAAATACCAGAAGCAAAAGAGCAGGATAATAGCAAGTGGGTTAGAATTTCACCACATCCCAAACAAAGGACACACACATGAGGAGAGAGGCAATTGTTTGGCCTCCTTTTCTGTAGCACATCACAAGTGTTTACCTTCCCTATGAACACTTCCCAACAAAAAGCTTGTACTTTTGGAGGGATCGGTTTAGTCCAAATTTCTCTCACTGGGAAGTTCACCCCCATAGGGTTAATATGAGTGAGCAAACCAAAGAAAGATGCACAGGAAAATAAACCATCAGAAGTTGGAGACCACACTCTACAATCAGCTATAGATTGGTCTAAGTAGACCCTCTCAAGTGTTGAAATCAACAGCACTAGAGACTTACACTCATTTTCCCTCAACCCTCTTCTAAAGCCAAAATCCCAAGAGATCCCTGATTCTGAAAGCACACCAAACCTAGCAATAGGTTTGCTTTTATAGTTTGATAAAGAGTAGAGGTCTGGGAAATTGAACATAAGAGGCACATCCCCAACCCAAAGTAGGGCTGTTCATAAGAATGAACAACCCGACCAAACCGACCAACCCGGACCGACCCAACCCGAGTCGGCTGGGTTTTCATCAGTACCGGTCGGTTTCAGGTTGGGCAAATATATAAACCGATATATCGGGTCAGTTTCGGTTTTCTTGTGTGAAACCGAAACCAACCCGACCCGACCCGAATTAATCTTCTACTAGTTCGGTAGTTCCTAGTTTGAGTAGTTTCCTACTTAATTATAACTAGTCTTCTACTAGAACTAGAAGGCCCATTAGGCAATTACAATTAGAATAGGCAATCTATCCTAGTTTCTAACTTCCTCTAGTCTTTTACACCAAATAGGCAACCCATTAGGCAATTACAATTAGAATTCAATTAGGTGTCCTTTCATACAGGAGCAAAACCGAAACCGACCCAAACCAACCCAACCCGACTCAAACCGAACAGGTCAGTTTGGCCTATCAGTGGGTCGGTTTCAATTTCCACCTCAAGTAACCCGACCAGGTCGGGTCGGTTGGGAAAACCCCAATAAACCGATCCAACCCGACCCGTGAACACCCCTAACCCAAAGGTCTTCCCAGAATAAAACTTTGTTGCCACAACCAACATCAAACCTGATAAATTGAAGAAAAGTTGGATATACCTCAAAGATTGCCTTCCAAGGAGAGGATGGAGCTGCATTGAGGGCTAATTTTGCATCCCAACCGTTATCTGCATCACCATGTAAGCTTTTAATGACCCTATGCCACAACCTTTCTTCCTCACAAGGGAATCTCCTTAGCCATTTCCCTAGGAGGGCCTTGTTTCTCTTTATTAGGTTCCCTATACCTAATCCACCCTGGTCCTTAGGGTAACAAACTTGCTCCCATTTCACTAAATGATCTTTCTTTTCTTCACCTGGCTCCCACAAAAAGTCCCTCATAATCTTCTCCAATTTCCTAGCTATTTTCACTGGGATCTTAAAGGTGGAAAGGAAGTAAGTGGGAAGGTTTGCAAGGGTTGATTTTTCACTAATTTAAGTCTCTACTCTAGAAAAAACCAAGTTAATGTTTTTTTTTTATAATTGAAATAGTTTTATTAATCAGCAATAGACAATAGTACAAAGTCCCCAAGGAAAGGTACGAGTTGCAACCTCTTCGGGCTAGCTAAGTACAGATTTCCAAATTAATAACAACTTACATAGAAGCACAAAAAAGATCTTCCCTAGAAACCCCCTGTTTGGCTAAAGCATCAGCCAAAGAATTAGCAGACCTACTAACCCATTTTACCTCAACTCTCATATTGCTAGTTAACCACTTTACTTTTTTGATGAGATCTTTGTAGCCCCAAATGGTGGTATCCAAGTTTAGGAGCCACCTTGTTACCACCTAAGAGTCCCCTTCAACTAGGAGATGCTCCACCCCAAAAAAAAACCAGGTTAATGTTAACAAGGATAATCTAGCCTCTCTTCCACAGGCTAGTGCAAACAAGTACCATCTCCCCCATAGCATTTGAAGGAAATCCACCAACGCTCTTAATTAATTGTCCATTTTGAAAAAAAAAAAAACAATTAAACAAATAATTAAGCATAGTTCTTGGATCAACCCATGCATCATTTCTATCCCCTACTAATGAAATCTCATTAGCAACCAAAATCAATAAAACAATAAAGTAAACATAATAGAAACCAAACAAACAGAAATATTAAATGTAATATTTCAAAGATAGGTAGTAAGGCATGTGATTGTAGCATTGCTACTCAAACATGATTATTGCAATAGAAAGTTACCATATCCTGCAAAGTCCAGATGTGATACCCAAATTTGCAACTAGTAATATTACAATATTGCTCAAACTCTCATGTAATAGATGATTCAATGACTTCCACCTTTGAAAATACCTTCTCATGAAGCAGAGATAGGATATTCATGTAAAAGACAATTAGGCCTTTTATTTGAGTGGTAAAAGTAATAGCAACGAGAAAGGCATTAACACATATTGATGCATAAGTACAAACCTATAGTAGATTATTTTCATGTTATTTTGCAAGTTCTCAGCATTGAAGGTTGGTAAATCATTTGAAGAATCAGCAGTTTTTTTCTTGGAAGCCCCTGAATCTTCATGCCCCGCCATTACTTCTGCTTATCTGTGTATATCTAAGAAAACCAGTTAATATTAGTAAATAAATAAATAAATAATAAAACACTCATATGAATTAAATATTAACTAATTTGGATCAAGTGAAACCATAGCTAAAGTCTTTAAAAAATGGTATTTACGGTACATAAAAGATGATTAAGGGTCCGTTTGGTTCACAGCCGGAATCAGAATGGTCTATTCCCATAATCTGTTTGGTTCAGACAGGAACGGGAATGAAAATTGGAATCACCAGGAATGGGATTTCATTCCCAAGGGAGGGGGAGGGAATGGCGATGCCCTCAAATGAGGGAATGTCATTCCACCAGGAATGTGAACAGGATTCCGTTTCCACCCAACCAAACAGTTGGAATCGGAAAAGCCCATTTTGATTTTGATTCCAGACCCCTATTCCTGCAAACCAAATGGGGCCTAAATGATACATACATCCCACATAAGATTAGGTGCATTGGATAGATAAGATTTCCTGGTGGATCAAGTAGTAAGTCGGGATTTTTTTTGAAGAAGAAGTCGGGATAGTTGAAGTGTCCAACTCACTCAGTTTTTCTTGGGTGGAGAAAGCTTTGCCACAGCCACCTTTTCTAGGAAGGAAGAAGAAGATACAAGAGTTTGACTTGATGAAAGTGTCATGGATGCTAGGAGGAACCATGAAAATTTTGTGGTGGACATCTTAGTGTCTTTAGAGTGGTGTACTGAAGGCAGTGTTTTAAAAGCGCAAGGCACAAAAAAGGCACAAGGGTCAATTTGCGCCTGAGGTGCAAGGCGCAAGGCGAGGCGCTCGCCTTTTTGAAGCAAGGCACAAAAATACAAAAAAAGAGGCTAAAAATTAAAAAAAAAAATGTCAGAAATTTCAAAAAAAAATGCCAAAACAGCATTAAATTTTCAAAAGGTGCACGCCTGGGCTGAGGCGCACCAGGCGTGCACCTTTTGAAAGGGCTGCGCCTAGGACCTAGGTGAGGCGCATACCCTAAAATGCGCCTCGCCTATGCGCCTCAGGCACGCCTTTTAAATCACTAACTGAAGGTTTTGAGTCATGTAGCTCAACATGGGAAGACCAGCAGGGGTTGGAGGGAGATTGGGAAGGGATCCCCCTAGGATATTCTGAGGTTTGAAGAGAAGATGAAATGTAGAATTAGGGGTGGAAGGGGCAAGAATTGATGGCATTACTTTGTGTTTGAAGAGGGTCCAGTCCAGATTGATTAGACTATCACTGTGTTTTCTTTTGCTGAGGATGTGGTGTTGGTTCAATGCCTTTTTTTAAATTTCTGTTGAAGGGCTACAGAACTCAGTCCATCCCTCAACCCATAACCCCCCCAACGCAGGTGTAGGCGGGATTCGATCCCAAGTCTCCACTACGACCAGCAGGAGACCTTACCAACCAGCTGGTTGGCACCTTGCAGTTGGTTCAATGCTTTTTCAAAATAAGAGTTCAGTTGGGTAGTTTTTTAGAGGAAACTTCAACTTTTGGCTATGGTGGCAACCTGTGTTCTTGTATGCAAGTTTTCTGGGGCATCTGTATAATTATAAATCTTGGGATTGCTGCTGGTTTTGCTATGGGTGCAACTTATTAGCATGTGTTTTAAATCTTTTGATACACTCCATTCTCTATCTATGTATCATTTATTCCTTGTTTTAAGGTTTTAATTAGGGATATAAATAAACAAATAAAGATTTAAAATGACTGCAGTTGAATTGTTAATCTACTAGTTGACCTAATTGGTGCTTAGTTGTTCAAGGTGACTGCATCATGAGCATCAACCAACTAGTTAAGGATGCAGCTGGTCCAACCCTTGGCTGACTAGTCAATGGTTGGTTGGAGGTTTGACAACATTGAATTTCATATGAAATTGTTTTTAATGATACTTTTCATTACCTATCAAGAAAAAGATATGAAATTGTTCTATTAATTTGGTACTATATTAATGCATTATTTTTGAAACTATTGAAATTAATGGATTTAAAATACTTTTTTCTTATATAATTAACAGCGTTGATTTCATTCCAAGACAAGCCATACTATCCAAAAATCTAGACAGCATGAACCAATACAATAACCCAAAGGCTGCAAAGAATAGTTTAGAAAAGGATGACAAGTTAGGTGAGGATGGTTAGATAAGGATGTCATCCAAAACAAACTATACTACCCACAAAGCTAGACAGCATGAACCAATAACCCAAAGGCTGCAAAGGATAGTTAGATAAAGATTACAAGTTACTCCCCAATCCAGGCATTACCCGTAGAAGCTTTTCTGTGTTACCCTTAGTTAATGAATCTTCCAAAGCATTTCAGATCTAGGGATCCATCTGAATAAGCTGTCAGGTTGAGAATTAGAGCCTGCACCTGTATGGCAAAGTTTTTGCCTTAAGGGTACTGCCATCATTTTAGACTTTCATTGCAGGAGATTTAACGGAAGGGGTGTGTTTATATATTTATTTGAAAGGTAGCGAGGTTTTTGCAGGGACTAAAACACGGGAGGTTAAAGTAATTCATAGATTACCCAGGGAACCAAATATTTCTCTCTTGCTCTTTCTCCCTCTCCCTCTGGCAATGCACATGGTGCTGGTAGCAGATCCATACAGATCACATGATAACCAAAGGCTATCTATCTGTCTCTGCTTAACATAAAACTAGAGAAGATTTGAAATCCTATCTCTGCCATTTTTATCAGGTATGCTTCTCTCAAGTTCTCCCTCCAATTCCCCTTGTTTTGGAAAACACAATTTTGCCCATAACTCTTCAAATAACCTTATTTTTCTTCTCTCTTGCATTTTGAAGGCCCATTTCAGTCAATGGCTGCCACTCCTCTCCCACACCTGCACATTTTCCAGTGAAACTTCCCTCCCGGCGGCTCTTCTCCAAGGAACTGAAATCGGGTGTGCATTCTCCCTTTTTTCTTTGTTTTTGCTGTAATGCTATAATATAGCAAAAAATACAAGAATAGTTTGTCCCATGAACATCAGAGCTGCATTAATTGAGCAAATATAAATAGTTCATAATGATTTGAACTTCCAACCAGCTGACAGCAATGAGAGGGTGGGAGCCCACAGAGTGGCTATTAGAAACAGAGATGTGCCTAGCTAGTGTTATTGCACTGTCATGACAACTTGGATGGAAAATCGGTCAATGATTGAAAGAGCGATATACATTCTTTGGGGTAATTTGGGTGAAGAATTTCCTAAGATCATACTAACTGGTAGAAGCTGAGGAAAGAACGAAGGTGAGAGTGGATTCATCAGATTGTTTGGCAGCTTTTTGTTGTCCATCCAAGGCCAGGGGTGGCAACTTTTGACCCATCCAACTCAGCCACTTGCAACCCATCCATTCCCAGCAATTTAACAAGCAAGTCGGTCAAGAAATCCATTTAGGTCATAGAGAAGGGCTAAGGGTGGGTTGGTTGAGGGTGATAATTGGGTCATCACTTAGAGTAGGGTTTAATGCTTGAATACAATCAACTCTTCAGCTCTCCCCACCTCCATTTCCTCTGTTTGCAGAGAAACAGCACCTTCTAGTGTGGATAGTGGCGTTTTTTGGCTGCAGTTCTATCTTCTCCACCACCCGTGATCTCTCTCCTCTCCAAATCAGTGTTCCTTTCAAGCCACCATCTCTGATTTCCTCTTCCACTTCCTCAGAATCCAAGCAAAATGAGTAAAGGAACAGATTCCATCCATCCACAGGCACAAAGAAAACTCGGAAGGGTTATTCGATCTTGTCTTCTCAAAAAACCAGCTTTGACCTGTTTAACAGGGGTATTTCTGGTTTATCAACAGGACTGGTTTTATTTCCATTTCACTGTTGATTTTTGGAGATTCTGAACATTTTTTGTTGTTGATTTGATATATTTCAGTCCGGTGATCTATGTTTCCCCATTATTTTTGTTGTTTCCTTAAATGTTAATGGACCATTCACATTTTGTTGCTTTTAATTGGTACTTGCAGTATAATGTCCAGGGTTAGTAAAGATTCTTAGCAAATTCATGTTTATTAGGTAGTGAAACTATCTCAATCTGAGAAATTTTTCCCACCTCAAAAGTCAGAAATTGTTAGTAGATTAATGAGGTTGTTTATTGTTCAATTGAAATGGATGAACTGGTAACCATTTTTGCTAGGGTCAACTTATATCCAAATCCTAAGTTTGGTTTGCATTGTTTCCTTGGTAAGTTACAAAGTAGCTTAACTCTTCTTCTCTGATTGTCATCCAAAGTACTTTAGAATCCTGCAGTCTAGCATAGCAAACTCCCACCCTTTTTCTTTAAATGAAGCCCTCAATTGGATATGGACACGAGAGACTAAGAAAAGAATGATATGATTTCATATATAGAGGAACATAGTGGCTTGTCCTCATAACATAATACACACAAGTAAAAGGTTCCAGTCAGATCTCTCACCAAGGTGAGACCAACTAGTATCTGATGTGTCTTTTTTTTCTGAGAAGAGGTAAAGTATCATTTCATTAATTTAAAGACAAGAGAAGAGGTAAAGTAAAATTAAACCGCTATTCTTTTGATGTTTACAAAAAGATTTTCAACCTAAAAAAGAGAAATGGCTTATCAAAAATAAAACCTCAAAGAGAACTAAGGCTGTGTTTGGGGTTGTGATTAGGTAACTTATTGGACTTCCTAAAAGGTCCGATTTAAAAAGTTCTGTTTAAAAGTCAATTTTTGTTGTTTGGTGAGCATCATTTATCAATTCTCCTTATTTTTAAAAAGGAGACTTATGGATTTGGTAACATTAGTAAGAAAAGTCCTTACTTTCAATTAAATTCCAATATTGCCCTCGTGATTTTATGTAGCATATTTCATCACGAAACCATGAATCAATGCTTATAAACAATTATTACTACCAATACAGCATTTCTATTTGTATAGGGGGATGCTGTGAGGGAGATTTCTTGAGGAAAATGGAGTTTACGCAGAAAGCAACCTGGAGAAGATTTCTGAAGGCTGAAGCTAAAAACTTTTTCTTTGAGAAGTTCAAAGTAAAAGGAAATGTAATGTTGAAGATCAGACAAGTGAAGAAGGAGCAATCTATCAAAAAAAAGTGAAGAAGGAGCACTACAATCAGGCAAACATACAGACTGGAAGAGCTCTAAAGAACAACAAGATCAAAGGCACCTAGTACAAAGAAGATGGAATACAAAAGGTAGATTCATTGCTCTGATTGAGTTTTTTGGAGAAGGAAAGAAACAACTTATCTGCATTCCTGAAGGTAGAAACGGCATGGTTTGGAGGGAGGTAAAAAAACATTCTACAAGACTTCTTGAAAGAAATGAAGGAAGGTACCGGGGTGTTCAGATTACTGGAGAAACAAGAGGATCCCTAAGTGAGAAGGAAGCAAATTCTGGGAGCATTCTGGTGAATGGCTTGGGAAGAGACAAGATGGTTTTCAATACAGAGAAGATAGATTGGGAAAAGAGGTTGGTGGTTGAAGTTAAAAAGAAACCAGAAGATTGGAGGATTGTAGTAGCAGATTTACTCAAGAACCTGATGGTAAAAGGTCCAGTAATGGTCACCCCTTATGAAGACTGTAAAGCACTTTTAGATCTGTTGGAGGATGTCTCAGTAGTTAGTGCTTCAAACTTTCAGTTGCAGACTGGAGCAGCCACAGTGATGTGGTGGTCTCCTAGTTCAAACGTGAAGGACTTCTCAGTGGAGGATGGGGTAACCATATGGCTTGCTGGCCTTCCCTTCCATTTGTGGAAGCTAGAATTATTTCAATCCATTGCCTCCTTGTGCAAAGCTAAACTGGAAGGAGTGTTTCTAAAAGATCTTCAATCAGTAGCCATGAGAATAAGCGGAGTAAAGCCTGAAGAAATTTCCAGGAAGATTGAGGTTTATGCTGATAGTGTTTTCTATTCAGTGTGGCTATTGACCTCCATTTAGGCAGCTCTGTGGAAGGAGTCCAGGAGGAAGGAAGATGAGGAGGTAGAAGAAGACTACCTACGTGGATCACAGAGATTGGTGCATTTCAAATTAGCTGAAACTATCACAGAATTGGAAAGCTTAAGGAGAAACAACAAGAAAGAATTACCCGAAGAGGAAAATGGGAAGAGTGCAAGCAAAGGCAAAGTTTCAGAGTTTAAAAGAACCTTTGCAGAGGTTGTGACAGGTTTGTTAAATGCAAAACCAGACTGTCAAGGCTCTCGGATTGGTAGGACTGACAAGGGGGTTGAATAGAGAGAAGGGCCAATTCGAAAGTCCAAGGAGAGAGTGGGCTTAAGCTAACTGTAGGTAAAGTAATAAATGGGCTTACGAAGCAGAACAAGTTGTTGGGTTCGCAAGATGGGCCATCGGATAGGCCAGGTGGGACAAGTAGCAATGGACCAGGCAGTTTAGAGAGGTCATGTGCCTCTTTAAGTCATCATATGACTTTAGAAAAAGGCAAAAAAGAAAGGGGATGATATCTTAGGTGTATCATCGTCCCCCATCCAACCTGTTTTGATTCTTTCTCAGCCAAGAGGCTCTGCTGCGGAGAAGTTTTCATGGAGGCCAAGGCTGGTCTGCTACTCAACCACCCCTGAACGTCAAAATTTTATGTATGATAGAAACAAAGAGGAAGATGGTGATTTGGCTCGGATTGGGTAAGCTGTGAAGAGAAGATATCAGATGGAGAGTCCTACGGCCAGTCTAGTATAGGCAGTGTTAAAAGCAGTACAAGGAAAGTTCTGGAGGATGCAGATTTAGGAACAAGATTGCTCTTCGAAAACTCTTTGCTGATGGCTGACCCCAACCAAACTTTCTTTGGAACCTCAGAAGAGCGACGGTTTGAAAGGTTCTCCCTTGAGAAGAGAAAACACCTCATTCAAAGGCAGAGAAGATCTTTCCCTTTATGAGAATCAAAACCAGGGTGATCATAGAGATTTTACAGTTTCTCCTCACTCAGAAAGCAAACCTGCAGACGGCTCCCATTCACCTGCTAGCGGTTCGAAGGTTAGATTGGAGGAGAACTCCCCCAACATCGGCCCTGTTCAATGTCAGCCAGTCAGCCTCCTTTGCATGACAGTCCTACTCCATTTCTGGGTTCTGGTATGGTTTGTCAATTCTTAGATAATGCTATTTGTGTTTCAGCTAATCCTCCCCACCCTCCTTCTGTGGTTGTTGTCCAGCCTGCAGGTGAGACCTATTCTTGTCCAGCAGCTGCCAATCCTAGTGTGTTGTTGGAGGCAACAGAAGTGTTAGGAGATACTGAAGTTGTAGAGGATTCAAAGGAGGAAGGGGAGAGACTCTGGGAGCTAATAATGCAGCTCTTTGATCAGTTGGTTCAGGTAGAAATACAGTCCAAAGTGGGTTTGGAGGAGGAAGGTAGCAGTCCAAATCTGATGTGTTTGGAGAAGGAAAACAAAGAAAAAAAGAGTGGGTTGAGAGTCAAAAACACAAAAGGAAAAAACAACAGAAGAGAGAGGCTGGAGGAAGGAAAAGAATTGATTCTTTAAATAAGAAGTTAGAGTCATCAAAAAAAAAGAAAGAAGAAGATGAGTGAGGTGGAGAGGCTGAGATATGGAGTTAGGACAAAAGACAAAGGGGGTTTAGGGATTGGAAATATTTGTTTAAGAAACATAGCACTCTTAAGTAAGTGGTTGTGGAGGTTACCCAAGGAGCAAGAAAGTTTGTGGCATAGAGTGATAGAAAGCATACATGGATTGGCAGCAAATGGATGGGATATTGGTCTCAACCCAAGGGCTTCTCGTTCTTCTCCGTGGAAAGGCATTGTTGGTATCATACCCACCTTTTCTCCTTTCATCAGGTATGATGCTTGTTCAGGTAATAAGGTCATTTTTTGGGAAGATGTTTGGGTTGGAGATCAGCCTCTTAAGGATAGGTTCCCGGCCCTCTGCTCCCTGTCCTTGAACAAATTTAAAGTCATATCTACCTTTCGTGTTTCTGGAGAGTCGTGGGATTTAGGGTTTAGCAGAGGGTTGAGGGAGTCAGAAATAGGGTTGGCAGATGATCTTTTCTCTCTTCTAAATTCGGTGTTTTTGGATTAGTCTTGTCCTGATAATAGAATTTGGTCTGAAGAGTCCTCTGGTTGTTTATCTTGCCCTTCTTTCTTCAATGCTTTAGTGCACACTTCCAATTTAGTCTACTCTTTTCTTGTAAAAGAAGTGTGGAGTGCTCCTGTACCTCCAAAGGTGAGGGATTTTTGTTGGGAAGTGGTTCTCCAAAAAATCAACACTTTGGACTTGCTTCAGAAAGGAAAAAAAAAGAATTGGTTCTTATCCCCTCATGTTTGTAGCCTTTGCTTTAAGAGTGGTGAGACAGTAAATCATCTACTAATCTCTTGTCCTTCTGTTACTCTTATTTGGGATTGGTTTTCCTCTCTCTTTGGGTGCAGATGGGTTCCCCCTACAAGCATGGTGGATCATTTTGAATTTAGCTTTTTTTGACAGTCAAAGAAAAGAGGAAGAGTAATGTGGAAAGCAACAAAGGCAGCAGTTGTTTAGGCAATGTGGGAAGAGAGGAATAACAGAATCTTTCAATGGAAAGAAAAATCAGCACATGAAGTCATAGAAGGGATCGCCATCAAGGTTATACATTGGTTGAAATTGTTGGACCTGTTTAAGGACTTCTCTGTAGATGACTTAATTAGAGGGTCGAACACAGTAGCAGCTTCTTCCTGCCCCTCTTTAGCTATCCAAGAGGACTGCTCGCCCCCATTATCTAAGGCTGTTAAGCTAAACTTTGATGGCAGTTCTGTAGGTAATCCAGGCCCCTCTGGAATTGGGGGTGTTTTTAGAGATAGGGAAGGAAAAGTCCTGACCCTTTCTTCTAGCCCGATAGGATTGGGGTACTCTCTTAGAGGAGCAGTTCTGGCACTCCTACAAGGGCTCAAGGTGGCTAAATAGCTGGGTTTTCAGCAACTGGAAGTGGAGGGAGATTCAAAACTGGTAATAGGTTGGATGCAAACAAACAACTTAGGTGCTTGGTCCCTTAGACAACCTGTAAGGGAGATTATGCAACTAAGAAGGGAGCTTGAAGTCGGGTTTAAATGGACTAGGAGATCAGCCAATGCAATGGCTGATACTTTAGCAAAGCAAGGAGTTAGTAGGCAGACCTTTTTGGGGATCGTTTGTAATTTGATGAGGGGTCACCTTGTTTTTGAAGGTGACAGTTCGTACTAAGTTTTCTTAGAGAATTAATCTAAGTTACTGTTTCCAATCAAAAGAATACAACATTTCTATTTGTCAATGTTTTAGTCATAATTGTGGACCCTACAAAAATGACCAAAATACACTTCTATCAACAAATTGACCATAATACCTCTACAATGACAAATAGACCAGAATCAGCATACAAGGTACAACAACCAACACCATAGAAGCCAAATGGGCCCAATGAACACTGAACTGACCAAAATGCCCCTATATAACTAATTGAGCAAAACACCCCTATATTTAACAAAAGTAGCCATTCACAAAACCAATTTGGGTAATGGGGGTGAGCATCAAGATGATTTTTGGTCCTTCCAATTGGCTGTGTAAATTAACAAATGGAACTCAAAATTTTAATAATTAGAGAGTAGATTAGCTATTCACTTCCAATGTCAGTGAACGGCAAACACAGAAAGACAGCACATTGTTAATAAATAAGCAAACTACTTTGGATTTGCAAGTGGTCACATTCACATATAAGTGGCCAACAACCATGTACAAAGCATTTTTCCGGGTATTAATAATCCCTTGCTACAACATAACACACTTTAGGTGGCCAGGAAGGCTGGAACTATGTAGAAAGAATCTTTCTGTTTGTATCATGCTAACAAAATAGCCCAGATTATGCCTCAATCTAGCAAAAGAGTATGGGAGCGCTCATGTTATCATGCAAGGCAATTCTACTACAGGAACAGCTCTAGAAGATGTTATCCCACCATGACTTGATGATGTGTCTGCTATCTAACATGCCATTGAACTTTATAAATTAGGGCATCTATGTTGCTGCTAAGTGAGCATAACAAATTGGAGCAACTACAACAACACACAGAAGCGAATTAGTTGTCAGAGTAAGAAACAAGTAAATTTTTAGAAGGGCATTAGTGTAGTAATGTCATCTTCGCCACAAAGAGAACAACTATTGCTAAGTCTAGATTACCACTTCCCGAAAGTCTTCTTGGAGACAGTAGACTAGGACACACTGTTGCTCAGTCTAGATTATCACTTCTCACACAAAAAAGCAACTTTAGTGATTAACGAAAATGAAAGGAAAAGAGATATATGGGTTTCTCTTCTATCTCTTACGGATAGAGAATTATAAAAGCCACCGACAAAACCAAGAAAAGCATGTCAAAACCTTATCACAACTGTAACATCATCCACTGGGATGGAATCACACAACCAGCAATTGTTAACACCCTTCATTGGGCTGGAATCACATAACCAGATGCCTTATTACTGTCTCCACCCCACTGTAGAAGCTCAGAGTTTACAAACATAATAACCATACTATGATATGGCTAATAGATAGAACAATCATAATTGCCACACCACAGAACTGATCAACCTTGGACACTCAACCACCTGCACACCATAACCCTCTCTGAACCTTCAAATGGCATCTATTCTCACCAACACAAACACCATAACTTGGTCAACCAGATTGTCAATCAAATCATATGGCTACATGGACTTCTCAATTCTAATCTCTGGCTATTGTTGAGATCTCTGTAGATCGTTTGGGTGGCTTAGATGCTAGGGGTCAGGATCAAGAGAACGTCTGGAAAGCCAAAAACAAACCATCGACCAAAGATAGAAGATTACTACAGTTGTAACTTTGACTAACTCAAGTATCAACAGTTAAACCTCAAGTCCAATTTCAAAGAAAGATACAATCAACTGAATGGAACTAACCGCTTTGAGACTCACAATTCAGATAATAATATCCATCAAGTCAATAATTATGTTTCACATGGTCAAAACTTGTTTCGAGCATAAATAAAACGGTTTCTTGTATAAAACAGAGGATGGTAGAACCTATTAAAAGAAAAGGCAACAAGTGAAACTGAGGAGAAATTTATAGTGAAAGTAGCTCCATCTTCAGTGGTCAGTATTCTACATTTCAAATACAGAGACATAAGAAACACACCAGTCTCACAGTCTGATTCCACGTATAAATTAAATTTCCACCTAATCATTTAAATCAATTCCCATAAATGACTTGAAGCACCATCCCATTATCAGTCTACTGCTAAAAAGGTTCCCAGGACTTGAACAATAACACCTTGTTTCTTTCTTATTTTCATTGGTGAGTAGGACTGGGAACTAAGGTTTTGTTAATTATGCCTAGATTACTGAAAGATTCATACTTGTAACAGGTAGGCCTGAAAAATTCAAGGTAATTTAAAACTAAACAGATAAAATCTGCTAAAAAATTAAAATATCGAAGGCCTGAAAATAATCAGATATCAGAAAAATCTATAGGTTTCACGGCACCATTCTCAATGTCTTCAGAATAAATCAAAGAAAAAGGAAGATGAGCATCCTTTTCCTAACTTAATTATAGAAAAAAAAAAAAAAAAACAACATTGTATAATCTGGCACCGGTCATAGTTTTCTCTTTCACAAGAATTCGACTTTCAACGTGATAGCCCAAAATATATAAAAACCAACACCACCTCAATGTTTCAACTTCCCGATATGAAAATTTTCTCGGGAAAACCGTCCTCCAATATTGCTTTACATCAATTCAATACATAATGATGAACAGAAATGAATTCAAAGAGCAAAAAGGCACTTATTTTATTTAGATCAACTACTTCTTAGAATCCCCAAATTAGAAGAGAGAGATCAGCCTCTGAATCCTCAAACACAGTAGAGAGGTAGAACAAACGTAAGAAATAAAGAAATCTCCAGAGTAGAGAAGGAACATGCTCTAGGCCCTACATTCCTCTCGATAGAAATCTTACCTTGTTTGTGTTTGGCTCCCTTCTCGGCGATGTGAAACCGTGCACACTTGCTACTGAAGATCTTATCTCTTGACTTGGAACAACTAGGGCGAACAACGTTCAGCCTCTTCCGAGGAGCACTGCGAACACTAGGAATGTTGGATGCTGGCGGTAAACACTGCGAACAGATTTACAGAGGGGGATGGTGAGTACGGTAGAAGAAAACTATGTTTTCCAACGAACAGATCGAAAATATGAGAGTGAATGGGATATTTTTGTCATTTAAATTTTATATTGTCATTTAAAAATTCAATTTAGAATAAATTAGGACGAGCTTATCTATCTAATCTATACAAGGTTTTAAAAACCGACCTGGAATCGAAACCGTAGGTCGATTATTTGACCGTTTCGATTCGAATGAATGGCCCATTTCAATAAAAATAAATAAAATACAAAAAAAAAAAACAGTCAAAATCTTTGAACAGGTCAAACCGGGTCGATTATTTGACCACCCTAGTTAGCGAATAATTGATCAATTTAACGGTTTTTGCCAGGGGATCAAGTTTGGGGTAAAATAGAACCCGTTGCCTAGATGATGGCTCCTGGGCTGAATGGACAGACTGTCCAGATCAATGGGGGTTTAAATACATTGATCTATACTGTTAGAGGAAAGTTAAAAAAACTTAAGGTAACCCTTGATTTTCATAAATCGACTTAAAACATAGAAAATAGACTTTAGGGCTTGTTTGTTTCTTCATAACTCTTGTCTCTTAAAGTAATCTTACAACTTTAATAGGAAAATGTGTTTTTATTTCCTCTTATCTCTTATCTCTTAAATAAGAATTTTACAACTATTTGTTTTCAAATGATTCCCCAAAAATATAAACAAAAAATTCTCATATATATGATTAAAATGGATATTTGACGGTTTTCAAAATTCAATTTTCAAAACAACATTATTTGCATTCAAAATTCAAAGGAAACAAAAAGGCTTTTATGCCCCATTTGCTTTTCCATAAGTTATTTGTCTGAATAAATGTTTTTTGGGGAAACACTTACCTAGGTAAGTACTTTTTATCTATGTTATTTTATTTCTCGGATAAATAAAGCAATGACCGTTTTAGCCATAAAAAATCCATTATTAAAAGGGACATTTTTGTCACATTTAAGTATTGGCAACTTTCCTCCTATACCTAGGAAAATAAAGTTTCCCCGACCCCCATATAAATCTGAAAAAAGAACATGAACTTTTTGATCAATGGAAACCAAAATTCTATCCACCAACTTTCCCTTCTCCTCAAAATACAAAAAAAAAAAGAATACCCCCTTGAAGAAAATTTAGAGTTCATTCCACCTCTAGGATTTTTATTACGTTTTTGGGTTTTATTTACCAACAACCCCATTTATAAGTCACTACCTCTTGTACTAAAGCTTATGGATTGACTAAACAATAAATACCCCTAGACTTAAATATACTTTGTGGGTTGTATCCATTGGACTTAAAACATATAATCATTTCTTATATTATTTCATGAACCCGTTTTAATATTCTAAAAATCATATTTTACTCTTTGAATATATTACTCTTTAAAACAATATTTCTTGTTCTTTTTTCTAACTTTATGCAATTTCAAATTGCAACACTTTTCTGATTAAAATAGGGACCAGTGGATGGGAGAACAAAAAAATGTGGCAATGAGTTACTTTTGTTTTCATTGACACCTCAATAATGAATAGCTCAAGGGGTGGAGGGATGAGATAGAATAAAAGGGAAAAAAAGAAATAAAGATGGAGGAGGAGGAAGGGGAGGGAAAGAATGGAGAACCAAAAGCCTTCATTAACTTGAGACAGTGTAAAATTGAGCCAAAAGCCCAAAAGCCCGGACTCTGAATAGGTCTAATAGCCACAAGGTATGCTTTTAAGTCTAAGGGTATGTTTAAATCTTTTTCCCAAAAAGTTAAATGAATAACTTATGAGTTAAATTGTTGAAACCTCCTTTGTACTTTCCAATAGTTGTGGTTCAGCACCCTACTTTATACTACTAGCATTGTTCTCTCTTGGATCGTTGAATCTATACCCAACTTTGTTATATTGATGTTAGAATTTTAATCGAAATTGTTAGTTTATCATCTCAACATTTTAAATGTCAAAATTACCCTTAGACAAAAACATGAGGTACGTTGACTAAGTCAATTGCATACATACAATCTTCGCATTTAAAAACATCATGAAATGTGCAGCGGGCAATCTAAAAATTAGCTCTAGTAAACTATCAAACCAAATTGAAATGGAGCAAGCTCAACATAATTTTATTTAATTTCTTAAAATTAAAAAAAAATGTTCAGTTCCAACAGGAGGATATGTAGAGAGAGACCGGATCTGCTCCTCACACCTGGTGCCTCCCATGTGCCTCATGCGCACATCCTATCATGCATTGGGAACATCTTCCGTACTTATTGGTTATTATTCACGGGAGGTATTCCCAATGCATGATGGATGTGCCTGTGAGGCGCCCATTTGTGAAGAGCAGATCCTGTCACATGTAGAGAATGGCAAAAGGGACCAGTTTGCTAGTTACCTTGACTTTTCACGTTCAGAACTCACCTCAGCACAGTTTCCCTCATTTTATGATTGATTAAGGTTACCATATTAAATTAAATCTGACAATACATGCATGGTCTTATATTTTCTAGTTTATGATAAATCAATAAAGAATTAAATAAATAATTATGAGCATGGTTTTTAAAATCGGATCGAACCAAACAGTCGGACCAGAAAAATTGGGAACTAGTCAGGTGACCAGTTTCGTTTTAACCCAGAACTGTTATTTTGCCAAAATTTGTTGATTTGGTCAATAAATCACTGACTCGAGTGGTTGAACCGTCTTAACGGTTTTGGCCGTTTTTAATTTTTTTGTCAAAACGGGTTATCTGTTCGATTCAAATGGTTGGACTGTTCAACCCCAAAACCAGACTCCTGACCAGTTTGTTGTCTGATTCAGTTTTAAAAACCTTGATTGTGAGTAATATATTTTAATAATATTTTGGACCGTTTTATAATCCATACAGCCATGGAAACATTAGAAGTAGATCGTTCTTTCTCTTGTCTATGTACAAACATTGGGCATATATGATGCCACCCACCAACATGTTGCATTTGCTTATAAAATTCTTTAAATTCTTACTCATATTGGGTAAGAATGGGAGAGAATGAATAATATTAAAGCCTTTGGTTATAAAACTCTTGCAAAGTGCCTCATTAATTTTAGAATGAAAAACTAACGTGAGGCCTGTGCTAAATACAGGCTGGGAGACTTTAAATTGGTATCTTATTTATCTACGACTAATCTGGAAACTAATTTCTATTTGTGGGTCCAATTATTATGTATTTTTTAGGGTTTTTTATGATTCAGTCCACCCCTAAGCCGTGGATTGATGCCAAATTCATGGGCAGGATGTGGCTTATAGAAGAAGGAGGGGTTATTAGTAGACTAGGAGTGAGCTGTAAAAAAGATTTCTGAGGGGGGTTGCAATCCAAAAATCTCTTTTTTTATTTATTCTTTTCCTCTAATATCATGAGGGGCACGTTTCACATCTTCATGAAAGAAGGTAGTGGACCTAGTGGTGTTTTGATGTTTTCTCCTGATTCCTTTTCATAAATAACCCAATTCTGGAATTAAGCATGTGCCACGGTTTTCATGAAATGGCGAACAGAACCAGTACACCACTCAAGTTGTTTAGTACCAATATTTGCTGACATTATGGCTCAGTTTGGAAGGAGTACAAATACAAATATGTAGAGAGTAAAACCTTGTTTTTTGTATGTATTTGCACTATACATATTTGTACGACTCAGTTTGAAAAGAGTACAAATAAATATGTACAACACATACATATAAAATAATATAAAATACAAGGCTTTGTACTCTACAAATTTCTATTTGTACTCTACAATTTTCATTTTTCTCATTTATTCATTAGAACTCGTTCACAAAGTGTATGGTTAAATGAGATAGTTTTAGATTGGGTTCCAAGTACACCCTAGACGATTCATCTGGGCAAGCTGCAGGTAGTAATGAACCATCTGAATCATTGTCTTTCTTATTCACCAGAGAAACGGTGATTGATTAGAGTGGTGGATTGATTAGAAATGATTTAAGAGAAATGCCGATCTTGGCCATGTTCTTTCCAGCCAACATAGACACAGCAGATCCCAACAAATGACCTGCAATCCATACATTCACATCTCCAATGACAGTAACTGTGTCTTGGACAGCGTCCATTGCAATCTGAATTCGAGAGGTAAAGACGTAAAGTGAAGTTCATTATGGATGAAGTGGAGGTCCAAACTGAGATCTTGTTGGAAGGATTCAGGCTTGGTAATGGATTAATCGTATCACGGAAAGCAACAACATATCTTGGAGATCCCTGTTTTGAGTGCAAAAAATGGAGAAATCTACATTGTCCACAAGTGGACAAATCGACTGGAAATGGAAAAATTCCCACCCAAGGTGGGGCAAGAGCTTCAAGTGGCTCACTTTTTAACAAATTTACCATATGTAATTTTGTACCTGTCAAAGCACTACATTCTCAAGCATGCATGCAAATCTTGTTCACATCAATGCAAGACTTGGTTAATTGTGGTTATTGCTAGGAATGCTTCACTCTCTCCCTCTCTCTTCTTTGTTTTTTTATGTATGTATAGTTAGTTGCAATCCATGAGGGTTTGTGCTCCAAGAAAAATCAACAGTGTGGCCTCCTCCCAAGTAAAAATACAGACCAGAAAAACAGTCAGTGAATATTTAGACCTCTTGTTCCTCTCCCAAAAACCAAGATAAAAAATAGAGGAATTATGTGACATCTTCAGCTATGATGAGTAGAGGAGCTCTTAGCTGTGTGGTCTTCTCCAACAGAGGTATTATTGAAATCTTCTGATCAGTTACCAAGATCTTTGCATTCTCAAATCCAATAATCGTTTTTCTCAGGCTTTGTGACAAACTATGCTGCAATGTAACCAAGGTCAATGTGAAGACAAGTCTAAAGAGCAACATCAAGGGAAAACCCCAAATACATCATATAATTAATAGAGACAAATGGAGCTTGGAACCTACTAAAAGATACAGACCCCCATTCCTTCCACCTCTACAGTTGTCTCAAAGGATGATGAAGATTCACTCAATGCTATCATCATTGCCAGCAGAGATGGAAGCAACAACTGAAAAAATAAAATTAAATAAGTATCTGGTATAAGAATGTACCAGACAACATTAGAAAATGCAAAATAACTTGAAAATAAAAATAGCAATTAACCTTCAATATCATCATGCCTTGGACTGTCTTATCAATCCCTCTCTTGATTGAGATAGGGTTTGCACCAGAAGTAACACTCAATTAGCCTAATTTGATAATTTCACATGAAAGAACTTATTCTGCTGTTGACCCATCACCAACAGAGTCATTAGTTTTACTTGCAACTTTTAACCCAGAATTAGCAATGTCAATACAGAGATCATTCGTAGGCTCCAAATCTCCAATAGTTATAACATCCAACTATTTAGTTGTGCCATTAAATTTTGTTTCAACCACCACTAAAATAAGCCTAGGATGCATCTGGATATCAACCTTTAATAAAACTTGAATAACATCAAGAAAAAGAGCATTGATACAAATTTCCATTAACATTAATTACAAGTATGAAAAGAGAATTAGACATGGACTCAATGACCAATTTGTTGTGTAACTTTAATAAAACTTGAATAACATCAAGAAAAAGAGCATTGATACAAATTTCCATTAACATTAATTACAAGTATGAAAAGAGAATTAGACATGGACTCAATGACCAATTTGTTGTGTAAGGCATTTGATGCCTCTTATGCTTTCCTACTTCTAAATAAATACAACTTCAACCTTATGCTTTCCATTAGGGGACTGCTCCCACTGAAATTTACAGTTAAAACCGAGTTCCGTTAATATATCAATATATATATATATATATATATAATAAATTATATATTTTAATATATGTACTGATGGTGCGCAATCCGGCCGATCCTAGCTGTCAACGACCTTGCCTCTGATTGGAGCAACAGGGGGGCCTGAAACGGAGAAGAAAGTGGGGAATCTCCGAGGAGGAACCCGACGAGATCACTCCGAAGCTCAAGTTAGTATTCTCTCAAAGGCAAGATAAAACCAAATGGCGCAAAGTTCACATACCTCATCCTCGGGGGGTAGAGAGCCTTTTTATAACCACCTTGCGCACTCACTCCGAGGCCTCTGTCAGGTCGGATATGATTACTCTGTGCTTCTGTCAGTTCGGGTGTCATCACCTCTGCTGGACAGAACCGCCACTGCTCCTTGTCAGAGCCGTCTCTGTAACTGGAGATGGCGGTGGCAGGTGGCCGTTGGAATGCGACTGTCAAGCGTCAGATCCTAAGTCAGTCAGGTGCGCTGCCCCTGGATACGGACTCCTTCGGTGTCAGGTACGGTTTGTTCAGTTCGGTGTTCCGGGGGCGAAGTGCTGGAGTGGTGTGCGAGGTTAAGTCCTGAGTTCGGATAGAAGTGTGGCCCGAACTGCTGTGGGGCAGGCCAATTCGGGTTGTTGCCCTTTGTGTTCGTAAGGCTCAGGGCCCAAGGGAGAGCTCGGGCTCCTTACTGGGAGTTCGGGCTCCTTGTGGGGAGTTCGGACCACTGGTTCCTCCTCTCGGAGCTCGCGCCTTGGCAAGCTGTTGTGCCGAACTGTTGCATTTGCCACGTGTTGAGTGGTTATGAGGTCGGGCCAAATCTTCCTTCATCAATTGCCCCCCACTCCTCGTGCTAAGGGTCTTGCCCTGGCGCGGGGAGTTCGCGAGGTGGCGGGTGGATTTGTCTCGTACTTCGGTTTGACTGATAGCGCGAGGTGCGTCGTCAGGATTTTTTGGGTTTCTCGAGCGCCCAAAAGACGGGAAACGCGCTGATCTGCCTACAAATGCTGACAGACGTGACAGCGCGCGCCTTATTTCAAAATTCAAAAAGCGCGTCACTGGGAGACGTGACAACGCGCGCTTTATTTCAAAATTCAAAAAAGCGCACCGCTGGGAGATGCGACAGCAAGCATCTTTTCAAATTTGAAAACGTGCTGCTGCCGCCTTTAATGTTAGGAGACGTGCGGTCAGTTTCGAGAGACGTGTGGCCAGTCACGTCTTGGTCTCAGGAGACGTGCGGTCAGCGCGACTGCGGGCCGTCGGATTGGCTTTGATCTGAGCCGTTGACTCTTGGTTACTGTGGGTATAAATAGTGGGGGGACCCCAGTTGCTTGTCACTTCTACGCTTTGCTTCTTAAGCTCGCGTCCAAGCCTTTAGTTCGCCTTCAAGGTCTTCTGCTCGTGTTCAAGTTCCCGTAGTCCGTTCAAGCATTTTTCCGGGTGAGTACTTTCCTGGGATCCATCTTCTCTCCCCGATGTCTAGCTCGGATAGCTCAGACGATTCTTCAAGGGGGTCCGATGCAGGTTCTACGAACCGAGTTGCATCCCCTGATGGTCCTAGCGAACCGGAGGTAGAGCTCGAGGAAGAGTTCGAACCCGTAGGCCGAGCCGCCTCGGGTAGCTTGGCGTCCACCTCTCGTCGAGGTCGGACGTTAGACAAGTTCGGTCCCTCGACCATGACTCCTGAGGGGCTCCAATCCCTTATTACCTATTACAACTTGCCTGGGGAGTACGCCTACTTCATACCTTCGGGTAGCTTTCCTTGGGAACACGGTCTTGAAGAGATTGTGATATTCCGGGAGCAGCTCGCTGTGGGGCTGCGACTGCCTTTCCATCCCCTCCTTGTCAAGGTCATGAACCCCTTTGGCGTTACTGTCGGCCAACTTCACCCGAACTCCATTCGTAACTTGGTGGGGACAATCTCCCTATTTTGCGAACAGGGCTTCCCTTTAGACTTGGAGATCTTCTCTTCCATCTTAATGCTTAAGAAGCAAGCGGGTCCCCTTCCCGGGCGTAGGCAGGCGTATTACCTGTCTCCCCGCCCGAGTTTTAAGCTTTTACACGAACTTCCCAACAAGGTCCCGGCATGGAAGCGGGATTATTTCGGGGTGCGAAGTGTATTGGGGTGGCCGTTTCAAACCGGGTGGGGAATGGCCGCCCCTGACTCCGGTGTTACGCTTGATAAAGAGACGGCAAAGGGCCTCCGGCAATGGGCACGGCATGGGCTAAAATGCCATCTTTATCTGTCGGAGCCAAGCTCATTGAGGCCGGTTTGAGTTCGGGTAGGTTCCTTACTCAGGTTTGTCTTGTTTTGCTTTGTTCTTTCGCTTTTTCCTGATGCCGAACTCATTTTGCAAGTGTGATGGACTTAGAGAGGACTCGCGGCGGGCACTTGTTTCACGGCATGAAGAGGAGGAAGCGGGTTGCAAAACAAACTCGCGCCGAGGTGCCCCGAGACGCAGAGCCCGAAGTACCGGACTACCCGTCTGTGGATGCTAGGGAACCCAAGATGGCCCCTCCAGTCCATGAGGCGGCAGGGGCTCCTTATGCCAAAGCTACTTATATGGGGGCTCCTGCTTACTCTGAATTCGCTTACACGCGAGCTGGGCCCTCAGGCTCGGGGGCCCAAGGCGAGTTCAGGAGCGTGTTATCACCGAACTACGCTCTGCAGAAGAGTAGGGAGGCCATCTATCCTGAGGAGGTCGCAGTATGGTCCAAGCTTCCTTTGAACCAGGTAGCTTGTCGTGCTGCCACTCATGCCATGGTGGTAAGTCAGATTTCTTGTCCGACTCTTTGCTTTTATCCTTCTGTCGTTCCTTTGATCATTTTGTTCTTCCCCTTTTGGTAGGTGAATTCTTCAATCCATGCC